>NW_013670653.1:68179-77205 GCF_000517525.1 Limulus polyphemus | reverse complement strand
ACTCCATCTTGAGAAGACATTTTTCTTATTTTTTTAACTCACACTATACTCCATCTTGAGAAGACATTTTTCTTATTTTTTTAACTCACACTATACTCCATCTTGAGAAGACATTTTTTCTTATTTTTTTAACTCACACTATACTCCATCTTGAGAAGACATTTTCTTATTTTTTAACTCACACTATACTCCATCTTGAGAAGACATTTTTCTTATTTTTTAACTCACACTATACTCCATCTTGAGAAGACATTTTTCTCTCATTTTTTAACTCACACTATACTCCATCTTGAGAAGACATTTTTCTTATTTCTTTAACTCACACTATACTCCATCTTGAGAAGACATTTTTCTTATTTTTTAACTCACACTATACTCCATCTTGAGAAGACGTAAAGTCACGGTCTTCACTCACCTTCCTTATTATCTAATTCAAACTTCAGTCTAAACCTTACTGTTCTAGTGAGAATAATCATAAGGGTAGTGCAAGAGAAAATGAGTATGGTAAAAAAACAACAACCAAGAATTAAAATATTTAAAACAAATACGAATCCAAAATGTTTAGGAATTACTAAGTCATTTTCGTACTGTATTTTCGTTAGTATCATACAAGTATATTAATTTACTAAGTTCAAACTTGATATTATGTATATTAAATTGGAGTAAGCATACAAAAACTGAACCGGTACACCGAACTAGGTTCAAGAATATAAGAAAAAAATTCCTTCATAATATATTAACTTTAAAGTAAGTAAACTTTATTAGAATAGACTCTGGTGGATAAAAAAACAAATAAACAAGCATTACTACCAATGACTCTAACCAACTTCTGCAATAAAATGACGAGGCTTCCATTTAGAAAATGTTGAGAAAAAAACACGATGAGTTATATTGATATTAAATGTCTCCCTTTCAAGGGTTTTCTATCTGATTGCAAGCGAAGTTCAATGGAACGCAATTACAAACGCTTCACTGAAGTGAAAGCTAAGTTGTGTGCCATTTGAGAGTCGGTGATTGGTTTGCCAGAACATCTGCTTGATTAACAGAGCCACGGTTTCGAATATTCTGTACTCTCCTTTTTTTCTTTTTTCTTTACTTCTTTAGGTCAATTTCAACTCCGAAAGCTGGAAAAGTATTATTAGAAACCACTAGACTCAAAGTTTGTGATAAAAATCACGTAAAGCGCAAATGTGTTTTTTTTTAATAATATTCCTCTTAATATGTCCGTTTCGGATTTATTTCATTTTGAATCCGAAACGGACAGATTATTAGGGATGTGAAAAAAAAATGCAGTTTACGTGATTTGAACGACAAATTTTCGGCCTATAATTTAAAATTTTTGTTCATTAGAACTGGAAACGATGCCCCCCAGTGGCACAGTGGGATGTCTGCGGAATTACAACGCTAGAAACCGGGTTTCGATACCCGTGGTGAGCAGAACACAGATAACCCATTGTGTAGCTTTGTGCTTAACTACAAACAAACTGGAAACGATTTTTAGGTTGAATTGTGCATTTAAAATTAACTTGGTAAAATAACTTAACATGATTCGTTTTATGTTATTTTGTTTTAGCGCAAAGTCATATAATGGGCTATCTGCACTCTGTCCACCGCGGAGAATAGAACCCCAGTTTTTAGCGTTGTAATTCCATAAACTTAGCGCTGACCCATTGGGTAACGCATGGAAAGGTATGAAACTAATAACTGTTGTGGATTAATGACAACCCATCGCTTGTAATGAGTAATAATAGCCACTGTCTGAAAAACGGAGAAGTTTTATCTTAAAAATTTGTAAATATTTTTGTCATAATAAATATATAAAGCGTACGTAAATATGTTACAGGTGCACTACAGATGAACATAAGCATTGGAAAGTACAAAGACAAAAATACAACTACCAGATAAATATTTGAATTAGAAGATACACTTCTTTGGGGGAAGGTTGGTAGAGATTCTGATGGGTAAAGTCAAAGGAAGAAAAGCGAGAGGCAAGAAAACTTTCACCATTAGAAAATGGATTAAAAGTTTGAAGAATCATAATCGTCGACCTTCAGAAGTAGAGAGGAAAACCAAAATTCAGAGATAGAGGAACATATGCGTCGAGTAATCTTGGCATAGACGGGTGTGTCTTCTTTAAGAGTTTTTATCAAACTCAGGATCACACAAAACTAACAAAGCTGTCACTATCCACAAGGAAATGTTATTCGTCCCTCTTAGTCGATTATCTCACTCCTGCTTTTCACAAACCTAGTTAATATTAACGATTTCCAGAACATCAGATAAATCTGATGAACTCGAGGTGAGATTGTGCGAACAGATAATAAAGTCTGAAGAGCAACAAAATGTTATTCTCCACTTATACTGTTCGATGAAAACAGACAGAGTAAACAAGCACAAAACAAAAACGTTACTAAAATATTGTAACGAGCTTACAATTCGAGAAGACGACGGGAGCGAAGATTTCTGTTGTTTAGCTTTAATCTAGTTATCGCCATATTTCCTCGAAGCATTTATTAACGCTTTCCTCAACTCCGCTAATTATTGTAAAGTTGTCATTTGTCAATTTTGTCCAAACATGCTGCGTGCTTTATGAGATCTCAGGTTTTATATTACTTTAATACTGAGGGTCGACAACCACTCATTATTGAGTTCTCAGGATTTCCTCAGAGAGTGTTATATTAATGCTGAGAATACAATCACTCAGTGATGAGATCCCAGAGAGTTTTCTCGATAGTGAGTGTCGACTACCACTCAGTGGTGATAGCTCAGGTTTTCTCAGAGAGTGTTAAATTAATGCTGAGAATACAATCACTCAGTGATGAGATCCCAGAGAGTTTTCTCGATAGTGAGTGTCGACAACCACTCAGTGGTGATAGCTCAGGTTTTCTCAGAGAGTGTTATATTAATGCTGAGAATACAATCACTCAGTGATGAGATCCCAGAGAGTTTTCTCGATAGTGAGTGTCGACAACCACTCAATGGTGATAGCTCAGGTTTTCTCAGAGAGAGAGTGTTATTTCTTTCTCAGGTTTTGTATTTTCTAGTATTTGTATGTGTGAACAAACACTGCACTGGATAGAAATGAACCTCCCTAATACCTTGTTATCGTTATTCCACATGTATATATTGCATTACCTACTGTTAAGTACAAAAAATGTATTGATACGATTCATTTCTCCAGCAAAAAAAAGAATAACTGCTTAAAATACCGTAAACACACTTCACTAAGTTAACTTACTCTAGAAGTAAGTGACGAAATAAACAAGTAGTCGAATAAATCAGTTTATAATAAAAACCAGTTTCAAAGCTACCTTAAAAACTATATATTGATGCATTCAAGAAAAGTAAACTAGATTCAATTTCATGTTAAATTGTGATTTTCATATTTGGATGTTTACTGTTTAACTTCAAGAATTCATTAACATTATTTTTGTAAACAAATATGGTGAATGTGTTAATCAAAATACTATCTGTGATGTTTTTTTTTTGTTAAATAATCTTATATGTGCGTATTCAACAGCACCCACCGCCAACTCTTGTCTGACCGAGTACATACTGTCTGTAATAAAGGGCCTTAAAATTAATTAGAAAAATTTCCTAACTTTTTCATAGCAGGTTCAAGTTTTGATCCCATGCCACCTCCATCAGCTTGACCATAAACATAGCCGTTAAATGTAAGATGCGATACCTTAACCGCAAACGATATTAACTATATTTGTACATGAAAACAAATAAACTCGACAGTTTCACGCAACTGGAGAAAGAAAAACAAGAAATCTGGCCGTAAATACAATAACAAGAACTTGAGATTCTAAAAAGAATTAGAAAACTAAAAACTATTTCTAACCGTAAATACATTAGTTGGGTGATATGCGAAAAGCCTCTTCGGCAATTACATACAGCACGTAGTGTATAGATGAAATACTATTTATACACTCTTGGGACGATTTAACAAGTTCATTGATTATTCAAGAAAAATTAAATCCCCGATAGTACTTGAAGCCAAAAGCTAGCGTTTGTGTGTTATAGAAGTAAGGTATATTCAATTATTTCTTTATTGTTACTTTCATTAACAGTATAGAATATTTAATATATCTCATGTTATGACCATTAACTCTAATTTTTATTATTATACTTTTATGACATAGATTGCTTTGCATTTTTAGCTTAATATATGTATTTAGGCGTAACCCAAATCTCCTGAGGTGGCCGAAGCTCGTGAGATATTATTGGGTTTCCGACCGAAAATATCGTTAACAGTTGATGAAAAAATAAATTCTAATCTTTCTAAAGTTAAATTCGATGACGAGGAACCCACTTTGAGACTAATAATGGCTGGAGACGGCTTAAATGGGTAATGAAGAAAAACTTTAATATAAGTTTAACATGACAGCAAATGTACAACGTTTCGACAAGGTTTTGTCATCATCAGGTACAGTTAATTCTTAATTTCGCTTGGGTGGCTTGCTCTGATCGGAAGTTAATATTAAATTCACTCTCCTGGAAACCCGTATAAAACCAATAAAGAAAAATTATTATCACTCTCATTGTAATACAAAATCGCACAAATTACCGATCAACAGATCGTGTTTCGCCAGTTTAAACGATATAACTTTATACCAGTGTGTTGCTCAAGATAAGTGAGACTTTACATTCTTCTTGATGCAAGTTTTCTCCTACTCATCTGTCGTTTCTTACTTTTCTCGTTACGTCTCTTGGTTGAAGAGACCAAGACCTCTAGTTACCGCAGACTTTAGTTGGAATGAAAAGACTTACATGCATACTTGATACAAGTTATAAGGTTTGTTTTATAAAACATATAATTATGAAAATAATGCAAATCAAGACTATTGATATATTTGTTTGTTGTTAAGCAGAAACCTACATAAAGCTTATTTAAGCTGTGCCCACCATAGGTTTCGAAACCCGATATACACTTTACACTAATGTTCTTTTTTTAAGTTAGCCCCCCAGTAGCACAGCGGTATGTCTGCGGACTTACAACGCTAGAATCCGGGTTACTATACCCGTGGTGGGCAGAGCACAGGTAGCCCATTGTGCAGCTTTGTGCGTAACTTCAAAAAAACAAACAAACAAACTTTAAGTTACATTAAATTGAGAAGAAGACAAATTAGTAATGACGCCATCTAGTTTGTTTAAAAAAAGAATCTCCACGTTGGTTGGAAAAAAAAAAACGTTTTAGTTCTAAACTTTTGTACAATTCTTACAGATCAGGTTTTTAAAGAAATGAAATGTAATCTAGGGATTGAAGTTTCTACACGATATCTTGAGAGGTCGGTTATATATATATTCAGAGATTTAATTCATCTGTATCTAAAAGTAATCTTATCTTTCAAGACACGCATTTGTTTTTATATTGTTTTCCCTGATGAATTATACGAGTAGAAAATTTTAAACTATAAAAAAAACAACACTGAATGACTTGAAAAAGTTTACACTTTTAAAACTATTTAAATGAAGAAAAAAGTATATAGGTATGTAGATATGATTCTTTCTGCTATTCTAAAAATTAACAAAGTTTTTTTTTTGTCATAATTATCTCTTACTTAAAGTCGCAATAAAAAATTTACTTTTTAGAAAACTATGATAGAGCAAAAAGTCTAAAATCTAGAATATCACTAAAACATATATGTAAGTGAATGTACGTTTTATTATAAAGCATATCAAAACCTTAAATCGAAATTATCTTAAAATTTGTAGACCATCAGAATTAAAGACCTTCCCTTTAATCGATAGATCCAAATTTAGAACAAAAAAGACAGGTTAGTACAAATCCGGTCTACTAATTAACCAAGTAAAATAATTACAAAATTGATTGAGAGAATAAAGATCAGTAATCAATTCAACAGTTCTTCTCTTCATTAAACAACTATTTAGAATTCAGACTACTAGACAATATAAAATAAAATAATGAAACTGAACTCAGTACATCATAATTTAATAAGTTAATTAGCATTTGATGCACATTATCATTCAAATCAAATCTGTATTTGAAACCGCTTCTACCGAATTATCCTAACCTATTCCACTGAAACTCAACCAATATTAGGTTTCATGAAACTTGATTTGTGTTTGTTAGTTTTCTTGTAGTGAGTGGGTTGTCTGAGCATGAGTTGTTTTTTAGGGTGTCGCATTTTACGTTTGATTACTTTATTATGACCAGGTTGATTGAGTCAGTATGGGATCAAAGCTCGCTATGATGCATATTGTTCAAAGTTTTTTTTTTAATGCCATACTCTTGAAACGAAACCTTTGAAACTTTGCCCCAAGTTGGCGGTGCATCATGGAGTGCGTCTATATTGTATGATTTTTTGTCCAAAAAGGGCGACTTCATATATGTGTGTGCTTACATTTTATCATGGCCTGGTGGTTAGGATTCTCAATTCGCAATTTGCGAGTCGTGGGTTCGAATCCTGTCATCGGATAGGCTCGCCCTTTCAGCTGTGGGGGCGTTATAATAGATAGTGGAGTTCTATATGAAGCTCACCCCCTCGCCAGGAACTTTGAGGATTCATATTATTATGTATTGATTAATTAATTAATTAACCTACATATTGTTTCCCAAGGTGTTGGACGCATCTCGTCACTTAACTCATTCTTTCACGGCCCGGCATGGCCACGTGGTTAGGGCGCTCGATTCGCAATCTGAGGGTCGCAGGTTCGAATCCCCGTCACACCAAACATGCTCGCCCTTTCAGCCGTGGGGGTGTCAAAATGTGACGGTCAATCCCACTATTTGTTGGTAAAAGAGTAGCCCAAGAGTTGGCGGTGGGTGGGGTTAACTAGCTGCCTTCCCTCTAGTCTTACACTGCTAAATTAGAGACGGCTAGCGCAGATAGCCCTTGTGTAGCTTTGCGCAAAATTCCAACCAAACTATCTCTTTGAAACTATTATCACTCAAGTATATCTTCTTTATCAGAAGAGTGCTCTCTAAAAACATGTGTATGTTTTTTCATCTTTTGTAAGAGTGCTCACTAGAAACATATGTATGTTTCTTCATCTTTTGTAAAAGTATTCACTAGAAACATGTGTATGTTTTTCATCTTTTGTAAGAGTGCTCACTAGAAACATATGTATGTTTCTTCATCTTTTGTAAAAGTATTCACTAGAAACATGTGTATGTTTCTTCATCTTTTGTAAGAGTACTCACTAGAAACATGTGTATGTTTCTTCATCTTTTGTAAGAGTACTCACTAGAAACATGTGTATGTTTCTTCATCTTTTGTAAGAGTGCTCACTATAAACATATGTATGTTTCTTCATCTTTTGTAAGAGTGCTCACTATAAACATATGTATGTTTCTTCATCTTTTGTAAGAGTACTCACTAGAAACATGTGTATGTTTCTTCATCTTTTGTAAGAGTGCTCACTAGAAACATATGTATGTTTCTTCATCTTTTGTAAAAGTATTCACTAGAAACATGTGTATGTTTCTTCATCTTTTGTAAGAGTACTCACTAGAAACATATGTATGTTTCTTCATCTTTTGTAAGAGTACTCACTAGAAACATGTGTATGTTTCTTCATCTTTTGTAAGAGTACTCACTAGAAACATATGTATGTTTCTTCATCTTTTGTAAGAGTACTCACTAGAAACATGTGTATATTTCTTCATCTTTTGTAAGAGTACTCACTAGAAACATATGTATGTTTCTTCATCTTTTGTAATAGTGCTCACTACAAACATGTGTATGTTTCTTCATCTTTTGTTTCATTTCATACATTATCGTTTTTACGTTTCTCAGACTTAAATTTTTCAGTTAGAATTTTAATACGTTTAATTTAATTTAACTATCAGAAGTGTTTGCTAGACAGTTATTCTAATGATCAAGTAGACAGATGGGTTTCGCTTGATTCTTCTATAACAATGAGTATGTCAGCAATGCAAATTCGTGCGAGTTTTTCTCATGGGTTTTACTTGTCCAAACTATTTCGTTGTTGATGAGCGTTGTGATCTAGTATTATTCATACGAGTTGCGCAATATCAACAGGAGTTAATTTACGTATTATGTTATTACACTTAAAGATACACAACAACGACCTCACCCCCACCCCTGGCTACAGGCGTGACATATTTATCACAATATCCAATAGATAAAACAACGTTCCAGTAAATCTTGTTACAAACTGGATAATTAGCTTGCAATCTTCTGTTTTTGTTACACAAGTCTAATAGCAACTTGTATTAATTAAAATATTCTTCTTGTTGCTCTACTGTTTCTAAAGTTTAGCCTTTTCCTTTTAGGAAATACTTGCCGGACACTCCTGATTTAAAGACACATTTCTACACTTAGGATCACTAATTAAAATTCTTCCCACTTACTTTGTGCTTAATTTATTCTTGGATGTCTGTCTGTAGAAGCTAAGTGGAGGAAGTAACAGTAACAATTATTATACCCAGTTTTGGTTGAGGAACGATGACACTTCCGGTCTCCAAGTATATTCTATAGTACGTGTACGTGTACATGACGAGTCTTAGTAAATGTGTAGAAGAATTGGAACTGAGACTTCATGGATAATTCAATGTGATCTATACACGTGTATTTCACAAATATATCCAGCTCATCTGCTGTTCGTGCCAACCGACGTAGATTTGTTTTTGGGTGGGGATGAGAGGAAGTGGTTTTGTTTTTCAGGAAGTTATAGAAATTACAACTGAGACACAACATACATAATCAGTCGTGCTTGTACACGTTAAGATTTACGGAAATGAATACAACAGTAGTGATGAGTTAAATCAACCGCTGTTTGATAGGTTTTTTTTTTATAACCCCGAATTGTTCGAGCATTTTTTTTTCAGTTTAGTCTTAAATTCAAACGCACATATATATATATATATAAGTTATTATGACGCGCTCGTGTATTTGTGCATGTATTCTTACGTATATATATATATATATATATATCTGTATGACTGAGAACGAAACAGCTAGCGTCTCCTGTAAAAGGCAGACAAGTAAGGACATGGTACAAATTACAAATCTGGAAAGGTAAATTATACCTCA
>NW_013670653.1:62682-67236 GCF_000517525.1 Limulus polyphemus | reverse complement strand
TGATCACCCTTTGCTTCTTATTGTGAATTGTAACTTTAAATTTTACAAACGTGATCACCTTTTGCTTCTGATTGTGAACTGTAACCTTCAATATGAAAAACATGGTCGCATTTTGCTTCTGTTTTATTCTGTCTGCGAGATGGTTTAACTTCCCAGCCAAGTAGTTCTTGAAAGTTTCAATTATTATCGACTAGACTACAATTAAAATAGACATTTTTTTCTGAAATTCGTCTATCGGTACACAAATGTATTTTATTTCTTTCTGCCTATCGATCTATCTACATTTATCTCTGTCTCTGGATCAGTCTGCCTCTGTCTATTTACCCATGTTTGTCTGTCTGTATGTCTCCATAACTATCGAAACTTACAAATAACAATCAAACTAAGATAGAGTTAGAAAAGTAAAACAATTTGTTTTGAAAAATTCAGAAATCGGTTGGGTTGCATTTGACATTTCCTTGACATTATCTAAAACTATTGGTGTATTCAAAGTCTGATCGCTTGTGAAAGTATGGCTTTTAAGCCACTTGAATACTAAGTTCTTAGACACAACAAATATTACAAACTGTGATCAATTCATAGTGAAAAAAACAACAACATAAGATTGATACAAGTATTCCAGTTAAATGTAAAGAAAAAATACAGAAATGAAAATAGGCCTCAACACTGATGACATTGTGTTTACAGTCAGAGCACGTTCACTTTTTATGTTGAATCTTGAAAGATACTGTCATTTAAGGAAGAGTGTATACCTGTTTTGCAGCCGATATGGAAGTACTGAGCAGTGTCTAGGAAGTTTCTTAGACACTTTTCTTTCTCTTTTTATATTATGTTTTTATGTATGTGAAATAGAGCTAAAAGCAAAATAAAAATATTTCATAAAATTATTCCACCGAACACTTAATTGTTAAACATTTATAACGATTATACAAGTTTTGTCTCTTTTTATTTTTTCACTTTGGATGTGTAACTCCATTCGTGACGTCATATTTAAACTACTATTACTGTCCGGAAGCGCTTATATTAAATAAATAAGAGTAATGGGGAATCTTTTACTCCCTTATTTGCTACAAAGTATAATCTGATTCCGTTTCTTTCATAATTAAAGCTTTCTATCAACATATAAAATGGTTCGAGAAAACAAGTTTTCTGAATTTTCATTTATAAACGAAGAGTGCGTGATGAAAATTTTAAAAACTGAAATGTTTATTTCATTCTTCGGTAAAGCGACAAAAGAACTATTTTAATTTTAATTTTCTAAAAGCATAAAACAGTTAACTGGTTTTACTAGGATGGTTTTTATTAATTTCATATTTGCACAATTTAATTTCCGGTTTTACTTTGTTTTGCTTAATTGTATTAAGTAAGTTTTAAGCATTTTTTTTCTCGCTGAGTCATTTTTTATCTGTATAATCCAATTAAAATTTTTAAAATCTTTAGAGATGACTTACCTGTTTCGTACATGGTTAGTGATACAGACAAAAGTTAATATGGGCTATCGGATCATGTTTAGTTTCCAAAATAGCTTTCTAACCAGGTAGAATTATTCTCAGAGACGTGTGAAACAAGAAGAAAATAAACAATTATGTGACGTACATTGTATTTGTATGATAAGATAATAATATTCATCCAAGCACAAAAGAAGTCGCTAAGCTTAAGCTATTTCCAGTTTCTATTCGCTCAGTTTTGTCTAGATATAAAAGATCGACTCATATTTAAAGTACAAATAAAACTGCATAAGTTGTATGTTTACGACCCTTTGATCTTTCATGTACATTAGTTATTAATCTATTTAATAGCACAGTAGTTGGTTCTGTAAAAATTCAAAACATCGGTGCTATGAGGAGAAACATCTTGTACAGGCGCAACAAAATAGATGTTGGTTGTAAGCTTGAGAAGAGCTGGGCGTTCAGGCCCGGTGGGAAATTATTCTATGAAGTCTACGTTTCATAAGTGTATTCTCAGAGACGTGTGAAACAAGAGGAAAATAAACAATTATGTGACGTATATGGTATTTGCAAGATAAGACAATAATATTCATCCAAGCACAAAAGAAGTCGCTAAGCTTAATCTACTTCTAGCTTCTATTCGCTCAGTTTTTTTCTAGAAGTAAAAGTTCGACTTGTATTTAAAGTACAAGTAAAACTGCATAAGTTGTATGTTTACGACCCTTTGTATTAAGCTTATGTATTAAGCTGCTTACTGAGACGGAAAAAATATCCACTTTTGAAAATGGTAAAGTAAACCAAGTGAGTTGACATTTATACACGGTTATCCTGCCAACGTTGTTTTCAGTAAGGTATTTTAGTTGACATTTATACACGGTTATCCTGCCAACGTTGTTTTCAGTAAGGTATTTTAGTTGACATTTATACACGGTTATCCTGCCAACGTTGTTTTCAGTAAGGTATTTTAGTTGACATTTGTACACGGTTATCCTGCCAACGTTGTTTTCAGTAAGGTATTTTAGTTGACATTTGTACACGGTTATCCTGCCAACGTTGTTTTCAGTAAGGTATTTTAGTTTAGTTTAAACATACTCTGGTCAATGTCAAATAAAGCTCCTCTTCGTGTAAAGTCTAAGATGTTAGTTTGATACAGTCCAAACTTTCTAGACGAAATGCTTGTTAAAAGGTGTTGGCAAGATTAACGGATCTGTGGACACTTATATTTAAATGGCAGAGTTGCTTGTATAAATACTTACTAAATATTTGATTTCAGCTTCAATGAACTTTTTAAAGAGAACAATCTCTATTGGTCAAAACTTAGACAGCGAATCTTAACTGAAATTGCTGTTTAGAATAAAAATTGTTTGAAAATTCATAAAATGACCAAGCCACTATGAATTCGTTCGTTTAAAGTTTAATAATAAAGCTTTTATTGATTTGGTATTTATCTATTTATAATATTGTTTTAGGTTTTCTCCCAACCATTGTGAATTGCGCTGATTTATTAAGAAAACATATACATTTTTGTTCTTATCGCTGTCACTTGCATGTACTGTTCTTTTTTGTCTATTGTATACGGTAACCAGTGCATTGGAGATGGATATAAAAATCCCGCCCTTTGATGAGAATTTTCCAACACATTGTTTTTATAGAAACTTCGTTACATAGTTTGATGGTTGAGGATAATTGGTTGGCACTGATAGAAATATCAACGTAACAGGTGGCAAACGAAATATTGAAATATAATTGTGTTTGTCATAAAACAATACTATTAGGCTTATTTTATTTTTAAATACTACCTTTTTATTCTGTCCTTTAGGGTTTTTCCGAAAATAACAATGTATAATACTATTTTAACCATAATATGTTAGACACGTCCATTATATTTATATAAACATAATGTAAATATATATATATATATATAGATGTAAAAATATTATTTCAACAATTAAGTGAATGGTAACATCAAGAGGAAGGACAACGTTAAAAACAACGAGACTAAACCTGTGATGAAAAGTTTTATTATCGAAACAAGCATTAACAAGTACAACAAAAATGCTGCACAAATTAAAAAGATCACCAGGGCATAGGCTATAATGTTGGAAATAAGATGTGCCCGGGTTTTTGGAAATGATTGCAGAAGTAGGAACCACATTACGACGGGATACACCATCTACCAGTCTTTACCTCCATTCGTTAGCCTCACTTGTTAAAGAAAGAAGAATAAACATAAAATAAATAAGAAAAAGATGAACGTCCCATATCTGCAACACCCTTCACTACCTGTAGACAATTATAGGAAGGTGATAGTCTGCAAATAAATGTAAAATGAAAGAAAAAGTAAAATAAGGTCTTACTATTGGGGATAAATAAGGCAACCTTACCTCCTGATGTTGACATTTAAGCCCCCATTATAGTAGTAACAGCTGAAATTAATAAGTTAATCAGTTATACAGTAGACAAATTATACTGGTATAAAAGGAGAAAAACCTAACCAAGTTATGTGAACTACTATAACTCCCAACCTTTATCCATATGTCTGTGTATATATATATATACATACACTCCGCATTTCGCTTGATACCAGAGTTCATCACTGGCTGGGATAGATCAAACACAGTAGGGGTTGGAAACCTATTCTTATATGTAAGTTATTAGACTACTATGCCATTACACACTTTCTTCTGGGTAAAACCCTAAGGAATCTCATAAAGATGAAGTGTTTAAAAATTCAATAAGCCTAATATTATTGTCTTATGTCAATCATCAGCAAAGGACGTTCACTAAGCGTTCACACCATAGAATTGTTATTCTAAGATACGGCTTATATAAATAGCGTTTCTTACACTACTACGTTTGTTGTGTCCCAGCCGACCAGATGAGCTCTATTAATGAGCGAAACGCATCGTCACCAATGTATTATGTATATAGCATACATAGTATAATAAATTTTGTTTTATATGGAGAACAAAACATAGATTCATTTATATATATATATATATTATATATATTTATATATATAGTTATATGTATTGTATATATATATATATATAGTTATATGTATATGCTCGTCCTTTCAACCGGTGGGGCGTTATAATGTGACGGT
>NW_013670653.1:60971-62421 GCF_000517525.1 Limulus polyphemus | reverse complement strand
GTCAATCCCACTATTCGTTGGTAAAATAGTAGCCCAAGAGTTGTCGGTGGGTGGTGATGACTAGCTGCCTTCCCTCTAGTCTTACACTGCTAAATAAGGTACGGCTAGCGCAGATAGTCCTCGTGCAGCTTTGCGCGAAATCCATAACAAACAAACAAACAATTACTTTTAAGCCAAGCTAATTTATGTGTTGTGTGCGATCGTTGTAGGCCAAATATTACATACACAGCTTAACAGATCTTAAAACTTTTAATACTTTTGTATAAATAAGTACATAATTAAAATCTTTACCTTCATACATTTTCATTGGTCGGCAACAGTCACCCGCTAGATCGTTATAATTTTGTACCATGCCATAATTAATATTTTTGACGTGTTTATTGCACTTGTATGGCCAATAGTAATAGACAGCAAGTGCAACTTGTATTTTAGAAATGTAATAATTTGGTGACGTATTTAATTTTTATAAATAATAATCAGTCATATTTTGCGTTATATCATCTGAATTCAGTATTGTGAAATACACCCCTTGAAATGTTTATACTCCATTGCGCATGCGTAGAAAAGTGGTAATAAACCCAGCCTTATTTTTTACTTTGGTGACATTTTATTATGCTTCCTTGTCTCAGCAATGTACATTTAGGCACCGCCTGAACAGAGTTCAAGTCGTAGCGGAAGCCATCGGAACACCGTTCCGTTAGTTATTCTGGTAGTCGTAATGGTGTTCCGGCACTTCTTGGAACCTTTCTGACAATAAATAAAGATGTTTTAGAGCAAACTATGTTCGAATTTGATCACATACACGTGAAAATGTATCAAAACATATTTGTGCTGTCTCGCTCTGGGATGTTGAGACAGCAAACTGACGCTTCCTGAGCAGAAAACGGAACGAAACATTAGGTTGATTTTCTATAGATATTATTTAATTTACATTTCTCTCTTTAGGGTCGATAAACTTTGGATGTGAAAGTGATAATAAATAGATAAACAATCCTATTATTTTAGATGAATTAATAACACCATTAGTGAAGTAAACGACAAATCTGTACACGTTGAGTTATTATTATTTACACCCTTTTTTTAGCACACACACCTACAGTACAATATGATCAGTTGATTGGTAATACGATAGAACCAGTCGATAGAAAATTGAAGAATGTTTTCCGAACAGAAACCATAATTTTTCAATCGCACTTGCATTTTTGTTTTGTTTTAGTTTCTATTTCGTTAATTCACTGTTTTAATTTTTCTTTTCAGCTATTGCCCGGCATGGTCAGGTGGTTAGGGCGCTCGACTCGCAATCTGCGGGTTCGAATCTCCATCCCACCAAACATGCTCGCCCTTTCAGCCGTTGGGGCGTTATAATGTGACGGTCAATCCCACTATTCGTTGGTAAAAAAGTAGCCCAAGAGTTGGCGGTGGGTGGTGATGACTATCTGCCTCCCTCTCG
>NW_013670653.1:48511-60597 GCF_000517525.1 Limulus polyphemus | reverse complement strand
TTTCGGAACTCGAACACTGAACGTAAAGTAAGTACTATCTTGTTTGTGTTTGTTTGGGATTTTCCCGCAAAGGTACGCAAGAATGATTTATGATAGCCGTCCCTCCTAACTTTGAACTGATAGAAAGAGGGAAGACAGATGTTTAATAGCACCAACCGCCAACTCTTTGGGCTGTATTAATCGAATAGTGGGATTTGACCATCACACTTATAACGCACCCATGGCTCCATTTTGCGACCACGGACTCTTGTATTTACTGTCTGATACGCTAACCACTAAGCTGCACCCGAGCCAGTAGCTATTCTGATTTGTCAAATTCCACGTGTCTGAATAGACGATGCACACAGTCAACTAATCACTACAACTACAACAAGAGGCTCGTGGAACTAGAATGTGGAAGGACAAATGTAGCGGTTTGTTTCTGGTCGAGTGAAAGAGGTAAGATTTGGTGTGAATACAGAAAAGCTAACAATAATTGATATAGCTATTCAGAACATCTACTATCCAAGACGAGTTTTAGGAACTGCAGAGAAGGAAATTAGCAAACAAAACAGGCTGGAAAATATAAAACAAACACAAATGCTGTATTTATTGCGACCAAAATTATGATTTAAAATTAAAGCCAGAACTGGTTGACCTTTTAACTCACATTACCATCATCATCACCGTGTTAATGGTAAGAAAAGGTGACAAGGTTTCAACAGCAAGTCCTAGATCTTTCAGAGTTGAAACAAATCTCTCCTAAAGCATCAAAATCTCTTTCTCTCCTCAGCTTTACCTTTTACACAACGGTATTTCAGGAATGTAGTGGTAATATACGCACACTGTCACGATCATAAAATGGCATCAGACACAGGGTGAGGTTGGTTACAATACAATCAATACATTAGATAAGAGAATCCACCAATGACTGAATCTTTTCTTAGAGAGAGAGGAGGCTACTCTCAGGATTACCTGACTGGATTTATCAGCTTCTGAATCAGAATTGTAAGGAAATACTATTACTATGCTAAAATAAGAAACATTAGAGAGGAGAGTGTTATGTAATATGTGCATACCACAGTGACACTGGATTCATCAAAGCTTTAATAAAACCTCTTAGTGGGTACTCAAATGATAAGTTATATTTTTAAGTTTAATCATTTTTAAAAGTATATCGTTTGTTTCTGCCGTCATTACTTTGCTTTCAACACAGGAACACTATAGTAAAAAACTTAACATTAACAGTTTATCTGATACACAGCCACAACTTTCTATAACAGTTTTATTCTATAGCTAACATTCACGAAGCATATTAGTTTTAAAGCGGGGCAACTGAAAAGCTTTTTGCGATGCAAGGGATGTCATAGTTTTCCGTTCTTCTTCGATGCCCCAACTATTGCTGTTTGGTCATTCGAATTAAGCTTGAAAACTATTTTAACTTGACGGTTTCTCATCTCACGTGCACACACACACACATCTGTGGAACATTCATCTCACATACATACATCTTAAACATTGTTATCAATCATGTCCACTCCATACTACCGCATTTCCACCCTGATGTAAGTGTACCATAAACATTGTTATTAATCATGTCCACTCCATACTACCGCATTTCCACTCTGATGTAAGTGTATCTTAAACATTGTTATCAATCATGTCCACTCCATACTACCGCATTTCCACTCTGATGTAAGTGTATCTTAAACATTGTTATCAATCATGTCCACTCCATACTACCGCATTTCCACCCTGATGTAAGTGTACCTTAACATTGTTATCACTCATGTCCACTTCCATACTACCGCATTTCCACTCTGATGTAAGTGTACCTTAAACATTGTTATCAATCATGTCCACTCCATACTACCGCATTTCCACCCTGATGTAAGTATACCTTAAACATTCTTATCAATCAAGTCTACTCCTCATTGCTGCATTCCCACCCTAATGTATAACAACTTTTTAAATACGACAGTGAAAATATCCAAGCGCTGGAGTTGACCGAAGCTAGTTTCTACAATCACCGGATCTTAATTCCATTGAGAATCTTTGGAATGAACTTGAAATCGAATTCACTACTATAATCCTTCCGAACATCTGTGAATCAAGTGCAGAACATGTGTATCGTCGTATGAGTTACAATTGAAGAGACACCTTCCGACATGTTGACGCGACTACGCCACTTCGAGTCCAAGCTATTATTATAGCGAAAAGTGGTTCATCCCGACATCAGATATGGGTCCAAATGAGCCAGTAGTGTACGTCCGCCATGAACCATCTGTGCAGCTGCGTCATGGCACAATGGGTATAGCGACTAATCACAGTCTTAACCATACGCGACGCAAAATGATCTCAGTTGGTTTAGTTCGAGATTTTTACCACATGGTTCTGCCATACTGTACACAAGTTATGCATATACTTATTTCAAAACTCATCATCCTTCAATATAAGTGTTTTGTCAAAAAAAAAAATAATTCGTGGGTTTAACCCTGTTTACGCTCTGTCTTGCCTGTCTAGACTGTACAAACCACCACTAGGCTTAGACATGGTTCTATTAATTCTGAAAGCTTATACTGTGTGTTTCATCAACCGCTGTTTTACTTTCTCAAGTTTTACTTAGCCATCTGAAGTGTACATTATTAAATTATAGAAGCCTCAGTAAAGAACTATTTTCGTAACAGAAAAATACGTTTTGGATTATAAGATAGTTTACTTAAAATAGCATTAGATACGTTATATATATAGTAAGTTAATTCTACAACAAAGCTCTTTTAAAAATGTAGCATGACACTACCTATTATACAGGACGCAAGCACCTGAAGGGAAAAAGAGGCTTAACTATACTTTGCACAAAATATCCTATTACTATTGTTTCGTCATATATAAATAGCAACAATCCAGAAATGACGTCACTACAGAGTTAATAATTTTCAATTCTTATTTGTGTGCCACCCAGTGGCACAGCGGTATGTCTGCAGACTTACAACGCTAGAAACCGGGTTTCGATAGCCGTGGTGGGCAGAGCACAGATAGCCCATTGTGTAGCTTTGTGTTTAACTTCAAACAGACAAACAATCTTATTTGTGTTGCTATGGTAACGTGTTTCGGAGTAGCTTCATGACAAGATATTTTCAAGACTGTGTATCGAACTGGAACTATTGTTAAAATTTTAATGCTTAGCGAGAAAGCCTTTCTAGAATGAGGAAGTAAAGTACATAAATTCATTAACACACCAAAATAAAAACATGACGCACTTATTATGCAACGCTAGAAATGCAGGCAGAATAACAGATACGCGTTTTCTGTAGTAGTGTTGTTTGGTCATTTACAATAGCGACATGAACATCGGTTCTATCTTACTGTATAATTAACGTATTGCAGGTAGGAGACTACAGTATAAGATTTAAAGTAAACTGAAATAATTATATACTTGGAGAGTATGATAAAGAGATATACCATTTCATTAACCGCATGTTTTAAGATGTGGTTAACGAATATACAACAAACTAAAGTCGTATACGAAACACATACATCTGAATTTTATGTAAAACCTAGGTATGTGAACCCTTAAATCATTCAGTACTTTCTACCTAGCTGAAATGTGTAGTTTAGAAGTCAAAGATATAATCAACTTCATTGATGGATTACGTACATCTTATTATAGTTAATCTAAGTAAAACACTTTCATATATATTAAATCCAACGTCATTGCGAAGAATACATTGTCCAATATGACGAAACAAGTTGACTGTTAGACTCAGCTAAAGTTATTTTGATCATATTTGAAAACTTAATATAGACGAACAAAAGAGCTCCATTTCACTACTTGATTTAAAGTACTTTGTCAACTAAATAATTTAATTTGTTTTTCACATATTGGCACGGTAATATATATATATATATAGCATCGTTAGTGTATTACTGCTACTTAGTATTACCTCATTGGTGCATTCTAGTGGCAGAATCTGTAAATAACAGTCAACAATAATAAAAAATTCCCGCTACTAAAGTTTTGGTGCTTTAAATAAGTCGTTGAACGGTATTGTTTATTAGCTGGCAAAATACTGCTTTTCTCTTCGTACCTAATTATAGCCAATATTCATGCAAATAAACAAATCACTGTGTTCTAGATATATAAATGTGCCGGGCAAAATAAGTTAGGGACGAACATATCATTATCATATATTTCACAAGTAGTTAAATTATAACTCGCAAATTGTAAGTAATTGACCGTCTTCATACTAAGCTTTTGTGGCTTCTAAGGATAAGCCAAGCACGTGGTTGCTTATCTTTAAAACAATGAGAGGTTAGTGAATCCAGTAGATATCTGGTTGCTGTTGTTTTCGAGCAAAACCCAACATACGATTATCTGCACTCTGTCCATCACGAGGAACCGAACCTCGGATTTTAGCATTGTAAGTTTTGAGGCTCACCGCTGACTCACTGGGGACGGATAATTTGGAAGGACAACTGTGGTGATTTTTTGCAGGTGTAATAAAACAGATAAGATTTTTATGGGAAGTGAAAGCAGAAAGCAGAAAAATGAGGCACACACACACAAGTTGATTGTCTAGTTGAAGGTTTATTGCATTGTTGGGTTTAATTAAAGTAAATAAATACTGAATATAAACGAAAGTAAATGAAATAAACTGTATTTAATAAAATAAAATGAAAATAACTTAACTTGAAAATCAACTGAAAATAGCAAAAGGAAATATACAGGATAAACGTAGTGATAGCTAAAAACAGAGACAGAACTTCACTAACAAGTCTTAACTTCAAGTTAAAAACAGATCTCGCCGAAAAACGTCCAAATTGTTCTCATAATTGACATTATGTCGGTATCTAATATATCAGAAAATTGAATCACATGAACTTAGTGTTTGGAAGCATAGCTTATGCTGTGAACCTGGAACTACACATTAGGGCCTCCGACTTATTACGTATCATTGTTCGGGAATGTGTGTGTAAAGCAACACCATCAATGAGAGGTATCAAACTTTGGAGTTATGAGTGTTCGTACACAATAAATGCGAGTATGCTCACCAACTCGAAAGGCCAATAAGCTCTGCAATATTGCTGCTTACTCTGTACAAGTGTTTGGTTGGAGTTCTGGAGAAAGTTCCCCATTCCCTCATGAAAATTGTTTCCCAGTTGATCCATTGTACTTGTTGGGTGAGATGTACATGATATCTATCCCTGAAGCTGTCACAGATGTTTAACATGACCAGCTTCAGGGATAGATATCATGTACATCTCACCCAACAAGTACAATGGATCAACTGGGAAACAATTTTCTTGAGTCCGGATAGATATCATGTACATCTCACCCAACAAGTACAATGGATCAACTGGGAAACACTTTTCTTGAGTCCTCATGTTAAACATCTGTGAATGAAGCTGGTCACAGATGTTCAACACGAGGACTCAAGAAAAATACTGATTAGTCCATTCTCATAACGCTTTCTAGTATAAGGTTGTCTAATGAATATTAAAATGAAATCAGATCCAGTGACACAAAGAAAAGGTATGATAGGATCTCCTTCATATAACACAAAGTATCCATTAATAACAATGTGGAGATTAGTTAGTTCATCATAGCAGCTGCCTCCAACCCGCCATGTCTAAAAAATGTGCAGTTTGCACAGCACGCTCCAGAATCTATCCACTTGCTGCGCCATGAAAATCCAAATGAAACGTGTTTTATTAGTTGTAAACTATAAAGCGAGTACTGAAACTATAAACTGATGTTGTGCGTTAGGGCTTGTAATCCCACTACGCTTTGTTTTGTTTCTTGTTTGTTTTTGAATTTCGCGCAAAGCTACATTAAGGCTATCTGCGCTAGCCGTCCCTAATTTAGCAGTGTAAGACTAGAGGGAAGGCAGCTAGTCATCACCACCCACCGCCAACTCTTGGGCTACTCTTTTACCAACGAATAGTGGGATTGACCGTCACATTATAACGCCCCCACGGCTGAAAGGGCGAGCATATTTGGTGGGGCGGGGATTCGAACCCGTGACCCTCAGATTGCGATTCGAGCGCCCTAACCACCTGGCCATGCCGGGCATTTTGTTTCTTACCTAAGATAAAAAAACAAACAAACAATCGCATTGTGATCACACAATGATTTGTTCTATACTGATCGTCTAATAGCTTTATCTGACCTTTATTAAAGTGCGTTATCGTGTCACATTACAATAAGTTTCTTCTCTATCTTTAAAACCGAGTGAAATACAGTGTTAACAAATATAAATCCACCTCACTTGTATATGTAAGTTTGTCACCGAAGTTAGTAAAGACCTACCGTAATCTAAATAAAATCACCTTTATGTGTACTATTTGCTGCCGACATCCTTTAACATAAGAAAGTCTATTATATTAAATTACACTTCAATTGCAACCCTCACTGGAAGTGGTGCCACTCTCACATAAGGAATTTTTTATAGACGGTTACAACAATCTGGAGCCTGGTATATTGGTTACTTTAGTATTTCCAACATGACCCTTGGTTTAACGTGCCTGTTATTGGCATACCAACTCAAATTTTCATTAAGAAATCAATTAATAAATATATTAAATTAAAACATACTAATCCAGAAGTTTTACATTTATGTGTGTAAAATAGTTCAGCTATAAAACACTGAAACTGGTGAACCCAAAAAACCAATTTACTATTTGATGTACTAGGCTAACAATAACCACATTAACTGCTCGGTTTAATGTACCTTGGGCAAATGATATCGTTTTGGTCCCTCCCAGTGGCACAGCGGTATGTCTGCAGACTTACAACGCTAGAATCCGGGTTTCGATACCCGTGATGGGCAGAGCACAGATAGCCCATTGTGTAGCTTTGTGCTTAATTACAAACAAACAAACTATCGTTTTGGATTAATTCATAATTTATTAAATAAATGCTGTGTGCATATATGGAAATTTAAGCTGTTTTAAGCTACGAGACATGTCTGTATGTCGTGGTCAATTGTATAGTGAGTAGAGGCCAATCTTAAACATTGCACGTTTTACATAGTTTCAGTGCGATTCTGCCTGAAATACATTGTCCACAGTAATGCATCTTGATTGTATTTGTAGCGGAATACAATATATAATTTCAATGTAACTATATTACAAAAGATACTACACCATTTGATTATTCTTCCTTGTGGCAACTTACAAAAGATGCTACACCATTTGTTTATTCTTCCTTGTGGCAACTTAGAAATTTCAAAAATTATTCTATAATTTAAATGTATAAAATCTATTTATTAATATCTATTCAAGTATATTTTTCAACATTTCTGTATTTATTTAGAAAACTTGTGAACAGGGTGTAGTTAGCCTTATCTTTAACACTGCCTTAGGCAAATGTTACGTTCTGTAGTGGTTATTCTAGAGGGCCTTTATTTACCTGGTTAAGTTTCTGGTGTGCAGACCATACTTAAGTGGAGGGGTGGTGCACAGGAAAGTATAGGTTGAGAGTTAATCTCTACTGGAATGCTAGGATTGTGGGATATCGCGCTAGGACCCTGGTCTGACCAACAGCGTGGTATTTACACAATATCCCCTTTGTCAAGTGCAGTAAAATTCTTCTTTCTCTCAAATAGCCAATGAAGACACCGGAAATAATCTATAAGTATTTGAAATAAATGCTTAATATACAGCATGTGTGATAGTGACTCAAATACCTTGTCGTTATGTAATAAAGATTGTCGTTTGCACTTATGCCCTCTTCTTTTGTCATTTGCTGTAAGAATTTGGATTTCATTGTCAAACAGTGCATTTCCTTTCGAACCCCTCGTGATTACGAGGCCTCTTTCTTACCTCTCTCAACCCCAACCGATTCTTACACCGAACTTTATAACAATCAATACCATTAAAAAGTGCCATCATGAGGTTAATGACCATCCAGTGTCGTTATATAAAGTACAGGATTTCATCTTGAAGTCAAACAGACACGGAAGCTTACGACTGTACTACTTTTGAGATCATTTTAAAACTCGACAGATACAGAACTAGCGACTGTTACCGGAATACAATAAAAATGTACACAATATTAATGTATCATGGACAACTGTTTGAACGGGATTTATAAAATCGTTAGAATTTTTTTTTAAAGGAGGCAACATTTTGAGCTCTCATTGATCTTCAAGACTGCGGGAAATAAAATACTTTGAAAAGTGAACAAGAAACTATACCTCAAACTGCTGTCTTGGGTTCAAAATCTTTGATCCTTTTTATTTTTATACCAACTTGTTTTTTACTTAAACTATCAATCAGATAAAAGATGCGTTTGTTATGATACTAAATAAGAAAGTATAATGGAGTAATAGCCCCTCAGTGGCTCAGCAGTAAGTCTGTGGGCTTATAACGCTAAAGACCTGGTTTCGATACCCGTGTCGGGCACAGCACACATATCACATTGTGTAGCTTTGCGCTTATCGACAAACAAAAAATAATTGAGAAATATCGTGCAGTGAGAAACTTGGAGTTGCTAATTTGTATGTAAAGTTTCAAACTTTGATAATTAACGACCCAATCACATTACTCTAATGTATTCATTTAAATATCGTTAAATCAGTCTATAATTTATACATAAATCGTGTGCTTATGAATTTTCATTCCGTTAATTCACATACAGACAGTTGAATGGTTTACGTCATTTTTATTTTTACCTTAAAGCTTTCACTAATTTTAAAGGACTAAAATCTTAAGGACTTGATAACAGTTAGGTGTTTTCCGAAATCGTACGATCATTGGTTCATCGAACTCAAAAGTACTGCACATGTATCTGTTTTCATAGATATTTCGTCACGAGAAGAAGCCGTTATAATCATGGTTTGTTTTATGTCTGAGAGTACCTTTTCATAAACATTTCCTCACGAGAAGAAGCCGTTCTAATCATGGTTTGTTTTATGTCTGAGAGTACCTTTTCATAAACATTTCCTCACGAGAAGAATCCGTTATAATCATGAACAGGAAGTGGTTAAAACTATTTAGGTAGACTACTTTCGATAGGTTGTTATCTATATGTTTATTGTTTATATAGAACTAACGGATGTTTCTGGGATCCAATCAAACTATCCCACAGAGTCAGTGGTAAGTTTACGGTAAGTATGGTAAAATACACGAGTTTATACTTAACTATATATCTAAACTATTATTTGACAACAGTCTGTGTGTGTGTGTGTCCCCTTATAACTAGCGAGTTATTGGATAGATTGTCATAAAACGTGACGTGTAATCTTAGCACCCCTTGGAGTGACATAGAAGGGAGGTTGACGCTCGGATTTGATCTCTCTATGTCACTTCCAGGAGACCTAATGTCTTTCCCGTGTTTTAATGGATACTACAGCTAGTATATCCATATTCTATCTACAGTAGACAAACTACTGCCCTAAATTATGAGTGTAACTAGACGAACAGCATGTTCTTACTTGAAAATAAGACAAAATCTTTAATTTCACGCCTTTCCAGATGGTTCATTCACGTATAGAGTTTCTGATGAAGAAACGATTGCACATTATTACCAGTGTTATAATTAACGAATTATCAGTTAGTGGGTTGTTTTAGAAATAAGGACAATTCAAGTATAGGTTTAGTTGCATAATTGATTTAAAATATGATAATATTCTGAAATGCCACATCTTTCTGCGTGTTATAAAAGGCAGTTTGTTTCAAAATATACTCAATTCTAAACTAAGCCTATTGTAGCCATGAAACATAAAAACACGGACCTATTTATGTTGTTTATAATTCTAGCTGACTACATAGAACTCTGAACAGCAATAATTCTACATGAACTCGTTATAACAAACTCGTATTGAGAAAACCTGTGGCCACTTAGTAAAGTTAAAGATGAGGTAAAAATTAGCAATTAATTGCAGTTATGCACAAAGCTACACAATGGGCTATCTATGTTCTGCCCACCACGGGTATCGAAACCCGGTTTCTAACAATATAAGTCCGCAGACATATCACCGTGCCACTGGGAGGCAGAAAATCTTTTCAAAACCACTTTAATAAAATGGGTAAAATTAAACATACTAGCGAAAAAAGTATTTTATTTGCATTATCTGTTACAAATAAAGAAACAAATAAGCGTATTCAATCACTTATATAGTTAAATATTACGTATTTACTTGCACAAAACTTTTAATACACAGCTGTGCACTAAGGTTTCACTTCTTTCTTGGCAACAAAGTTCGTCAATTTGAAAGGATATACAACTTTACAAATAACTACAACGTTTATTTTAAATATTGTATTTCAAAGATTTTTTCCATGATGCATTCCTATTATTTATGTACATTATTATTTATATTTGTTTATTTTTATTTTACTGATGCAATTTTTTTTCCATTATTTAGCTTTATTTACACAAATTGGTGGTTCAATCACCCTAACTTAATAACACACTACACATACTAAAACTTACGAAAACGAAGCTGAATAACAATCAAGAAATTGAGAAAGATTTGTTTAAATGTTAAAGCTGGTATACATCTTTGATTGTAAAAATACATGTCGTACTTTGTAAAATGACATCATCAAAACAATAATATTGTCCTATTGAACAGAGAGAAACAAACATGATTAATCATAATTAGAGTCAAAACAAGCCGTTTAGACGTGTATCTTATCTACAGTTTGTAACTGTAGATAATAAGGAGAAGATGTTGACTAGTTTGTAAAGGGTCGATAGAAGATATTGACTAGTCTGTTACTATACGAAGACAAAACAGGATGTTCAATATTTCTAATGTACTAGACCAAATAATAATAAAAGTTAAGCCTATTTTGAACCTGATAATGCGGCTTTATATCGTTTTTAGTGCATCTTTATAGTATCCGCTATGTATTTTGATGAAAGTTGGGGGGGGGGGTAATCGCGTTTTTGTAAGAATCATTTGTTAATGCTGATACATAGTGGCGTGTTGCAATAGCTGCGAGATGTGGCGACACGGGCGACATGTTTAGAAACTATAAATTCCTGACTATTCGACGTACAAAGCTACTATATACGTTTACGACAGGAGGACATGTCAGCACTCTTTCCGCGGAGGGATATCCGTATCGTGAGATTGTGTTTGTGTTGGTTGTTAAGTGCAAAACCACTCAAATGGGTTGTCTGTGCTGTTCTCACCACGAGTATCGAAACCGGGTTTTTAGCATTATAAGCTTTCAGACTTACCGCTGTGCCACTGGGGGGGCAACGAGGTTGTTGAACGATGTAGAGCCAAAGAACACAACATTTCGATGAAGGGAGCCATCAATTTAGTTCAAGGAAGTAAAAAGACTCGCATAACATAAGGTAATTAGCTACGAAATCACACTCCAAGCCAAACAAAAGAGAACTCCCCGATACCCCACCCCACTCCCGCAAAACAAAACAAAACAAAACAAACAAACAACAACAACAAAAAACAAAACACTTCGATGAAGCTGAGCACGTCTTCTGGTTCCATGAACAAAATAATGAATAAATATTTAGAAACACTTCAAAATCGACAGCTGATTTCATGAGAAAAATGACCAAACGAACTAGAATAACAGAAATACCATCTGACCACATACGAGTCAAATCTCTAATTGACTTTTGCGCTTTTCCCTGCTTAAACGTGGTCTTGGAAGCTATCGTTTCACTTTCGTGGAAAGTTCATCAAAATGTATAGTTTAAGACTAACTTTGCCGTCCTTCGTAGAAGCCTCTGGCTTGTTTGTTTGTTTGTTTTGAATTTCGCGCAAAGCTACACGAGGGCTATCTGCGCTAGCCGTCCCTAATTTAGCAGTGTAATACTAGAGGGAAAGCAGCTAGTCATCACCACCCACCGCCAACTCTTGGGCTACTCTTTTACCAACGAATAGTGGGATTGACCGTCACATTATAACGCCCCCACGGCTGAAAGGGCGAGCATGTTTGGTGTGAGAGGGATTCGAACCCGCGAGTCGAGTGCCTTATCCACCTGGCCATGCCGGGCCGCTAATATTAAAGTAAAAAAGATAGCACAATTTTTTAATGGAGTACAGTTCTATGTTTTGTTCGAAATTCAAAACAGGAAGAAACGCTTTCGAAACGTTATTGTTCTTAATTATCCATCTTTCATA
>NW_013670653.1:44721-47722 GCF_000517525.1 Limulus polyphemus | reverse complement strand
TAGCCGTCCCTAATTTAGCAGTGTAATACTAGAGGGAAAGCAGCTAGTCATCACCACCCACCGCCAACTCTTGGGCTACTCTTTTACCAACGAATAGTGGGATTGACCGTCACATTATAACGCCCCCACGGCTGAAAGGGCGAGCATGTTTGGTGTGACGGGGATTCGAACCCGCGACCCTCGGATTGCGAGTCGAGCGCCCTAACCACCTGGCCATTTACAACTGTATGAGAGGGATTTAACATGAAAAAAATAGAAGTGTAGTTTCACAAATCATATGTCTACTTTATTATTTTCATCATGCAGGTGATAAAGATTTCTAAAATGTCACAGAGCATATTACAAGGGAAATATGATGGTTGTAGATCACAGCTATAATGATAAATTAAACACCTAAAGAGTGAAGACAAATACCAAGATGAGCTCTGCATTCTTTCAAGCTAATGTGCCAACACCACTTTACCGTGAAAAAATATCATCTTTGTACGGATTGGCTAATAATAAGGTTTCGTTCCATAAAGATGAAGCATCCAGCCACAGACCTAAGTCGATAGTTCTTGTGCAAGCTGCAACTACAAATGAGAATTCTAGTTAGACCATTCTTAGACATTTCCCATGGACCTCTGTGCTCTTGGGTTTCATAAGTCGTCATCACACATGTTTGGTTAGCTTTGAGAAGCATGTAAAGAGAAGGTGAACAGTATTGGTCTCAATGTATCAAGTAAAAGCCTTCCGTAACGAAAATTTTCTGCAGAGCACTATTTCATGACCAGTCTCGTCATGTAGAACACTAACTGTGGTAGAAGAAAAGGGATATTAGGCATAAGCACTCACCTTTTTATTGATATCAAGATGAGTGCCTTGAATTGTGAACACCAGTCTGTGTATGCAGGATGGGAGAAGCTGTGCATCTAAACTTTACAACTGTAGTACAAGGTCTCAATTTTGCATCATGTTGCAGAAAAGCAATGAATGGACATTGGTCTGTTAATCTAATATAACAATAAAGGTATCCAGAATGAGTTATACATAGGTGGCGTATGTTATATTAAAAACATTTTGGAGTCTCACCATGTCATTACAGTCCAGATATACTGTATTTGATGACTGTGTATGTTGACAGTAGTTCTGTGGTATAGTTTCTATTGCAAAAGACTCTGACATTAGGACTCTGACTCTCGCCAACAAAGGAGTTGCTGTTGCCATTTTTTTGGATATTGAAGAATCTTTTGATACTTTATGGATTGAGGGCTTGCTCAGGAAACCACATTCAATTGGTTATAGAGGTCTTACTCTGCACCGGTTAAATAACTACCTTTGTGACAGAACCATTTGTATCAAACTGAGGTGTGTCTGATCTAGTAACACTTCACCATGGAACAGGATTCAACCAGCATTTTCGCAGATGGCATGGTGATCTGGTGCCAAGGGAGGAGTATGGCCTATGTCTGCCCCTCCCTCCAGAGAAAATGAGATTGTTTGGATATGTGGGTTTCACTGCAATTAAATTATTTTTCATTATTCAACCGCCAAATTGAACCTGACGCAAATGTTTTCATTCTTACATTTTTGCCATTGAAAGAGTATTCAAATTTTGTTATTCGACGATAGAATGAAACCCGAAGATTAATAACATCCCTCTGTAGCAAGAAAAAGAGCCAGGAATTCTGCATTATGAATACTAACATAGTCAGGAAGGTGGAAGGATTTGGCAATTCCAAGAGTACGAATGTAATAGGTACAAGCGGTCCGTCCACATGGGGTCATAATGGGGTCCACATGGGGTCATAAGAACCATTAGTATAAATAGTTAAGATGCACCAGAAGGTTTATAAGAACCAGAATCAATAAGATGATAAATGTTAGTTTCAAGTAAACCGAGTGAGAGTGAAATCAATTAATACATTATTAGGCAGCCAAGGGGGTGGAAAGTGACTTACAGTTAGTAGGTGCAACACTTGTAGTAGCATCTAAGTTAATTGAGCTTAGGAAGTTGACACACACATGGTAAGTACTATAATCAGCCCACGACCCCAACGATAGAAGGTGAGATACTGTTGGCTTTGGACAAAATGGGCTACTGAATTTCCAGACTGAGTATGAAGTTGAAAACCAAAAAAGACTAAAAAAAATAGCCAGGGCGAAGTTGTAATGGTGGTTCACCAATAATAGTTTGCAATGCAGAAGTTGGAGAATATTCTAGAACCCCCAGACAAATACATAGAGCAACAAGTTGAATAACGTCCAACTGAAACAGTGCAGTAAAGAACACAACCACAGACTAGTTTAGAATGGGCATAAGAATGATAAAGCAGAAGTACGACGATCAACTCCCCAAGTAGAGCCACAGACTGCATACAGAAAGTTCAGGCACTGAAAACGGTTAGTGTCAAGTTCAACGATGTGAAATGTCACGTGAGAGTAATATCTAGCGTCATTCCTAAGCTGTCTGCAACTCTTGGCATCTACATGCTCTCCTTTTCACTCAATCTTTATTTCATACATGTTTTGCTTTATCTGAGTTCCAGGGTTTATTGATTTTTTTGGGAATGAATTTGTAAACCGGTTGTCCAAGGCGGCTCTACAAAAGCCTCTCATTGACATTTCACCTTCTTAGTGCATGATATTTCCACGATAGTGTCCTTCTTTCTACATGTGCATTCTGCTTGGAGACGTTCCTATACCTTAGTTACCACTGGACGTTTTACTTATAGCATTTAAAGCTCGACGAAGACCATACATTATGTCTTCCTTGACTGTACTTCTTATTACGCATTTCGTCAGTGTCTTTTTTTCAAGATATTTCCAGTTGCCACGTCTCCCATTTTTAAATACTTGCTTACAACCTCTTTGTTTGACTCTGTTTAATATGTAATCAAAGTATCTTTCTCTTCTGTAGTTTGTTTTTTACCAATACTTATGACATCTCAGTCTCATTATCCGTCAGGCTTGTCAAATCACCAATTCACATGCCTCTTGATTAACTGAATCTGAGGCACTT
>NW_013670653.1:41839-43740 GCF_000517525.1 Limulus polyphemus | reverse complement strand
CTTTGCGCGAAATTCAAAACAAACAAACTGAATCTGACAGCCGGTGTGAATAGGCCAATACGCTCCAATAACACCCAAAAGAGAGAAATTGGGTGACAATTACAGAGGTTTTGGTGCGTATTTTAGACGTAATTTAAGTATACTATGGATAACTCTAAAGAAACATTAAGATTATTCAAGACAAAGTAAGTAAGTAAGACGTTTTAAGAACAACAGCTATACTCAGTTTACGTTCTTTGTTGTATTGTGGTAATTTTATCGTTAACTATTTGTTTGTTTTTTGTTAAGTCAAGGCTACATAATGGGTTATATGCGCTCTACCAATCTCGGGTATCGAAACCCAATTTTTAGCGTTATAAGCGCCTATTCGTTAAAAGCATTTTAATGTTCCTTTTGATTTAAAGATTCCTTTAATTAAATGTTGATTTCAAAGTGATTGTAATAAGACACTTTATTTTATAACCTGTCTTTTTAAAATTAGTATTGAAAAATAAGAACGTTTATATTCTATACTTTATCTTTATCTTTTAAACAAAAATTTTATTTTTGTTTCGAAAACGTTTCTATTTGTTTTCTGGTTTGTAAACTGAGGAGTAGCCTGTGATACTGCGAAGCCGGTTTAATAAATACATTTTGGGAAAAGAGAAAAGGATTCCTAGTTTTGTTTGTATACAATATAAAGTAGTTGCTAAAAGTGGGCAGAGTTTTAGTTAGGCTTTTACAAAATGTTTATACCTGCATGTTGGATTCACAAATTAGTCACATTGGCTAAAGAGCAAAAATACAACAGTAGAGCTCCTTTATCTCCCTCTGACACGTGAGGATGAGTGGAAAGCCATTTAGAACTTTAGAATGCAGATTATTCCGATCTCAGAATAATCATATCCATAATGAATGTGATATGCATGAATGCTTGTTCAGTTCATTCGAGTAACGCGCGCACGCGCTCGTTGTACTTTTAATAAATTTCGTCACGCTACAACCACGTGGTACCGTCACATCAAATAAACGTGGATATATGGAAAGATTTTGCAGTTTTGGTTTCTAAAATAGCTAATTAGCATACATGCGTTAATTACTATCAAAGCAGAACTTTGCTAAGTATCCATTACATCCAGGGTTCGATATAAATTATGCATAATTGATCTTACAATCTTTCCATTAAAGGAAGCATACCCCAACAATTTTAAGGTAATGATGTTCATGAATTTGGCATTTTGGTCCTTGTGAAACGTAATTATGAAGAGGATAATTAAGTTTTAAAATTATCAAAAAAAAAAGAAGCTCCTTATATACTGCACCCATTATTAACAATCATAATTATAAATCATCACCCAAAACAAAATCCCAAATAATTAAGTTTTGCCTTAAGCAAACTACATTTATTTCCTAAAAATACCGATAATGGTAATTCGATAATTCACTTCGAATTCTTTTTTTCATTACGTTCCTTATCCTCTTTTATATATATATTTGGAATTACTTTTTGCATCTTCGTTATTTTCTCTCTTAAGCTTTTTAGTGGTTTCTTTTCGGTCTTTTGTCCCTTTTTATCCACGTCTTTCCATTGTTCCATTAAAAATTCTGTTTTCTTTACCATGTACTGATCATATCTTCCAGTCACTTCTATTTTTAGCCGAGGCATGGTGTCTCATAGAACGGCTGAGTATTTTTTTTTTCAAGTACAAACTTTTAGCTCTTCACCATCTCTTGAACGATTTGAGATCTAATTACAGTTTTGGATCCGGGAGGTCAAGCCCGTTCAACTGATGTATTTGACCACGCCCAAAGTCTCATAGATTAGTTTCTTCTAATCCTGGCTAAAATAATTTCAATTTTGAGGGTAGGCTGGTAGAGATTCCGAAGAGTAATAAAACTGAATCGGGTATAGGCGCGCCCCA
>NW_013670653.1:39272-40925 GCF_000517525.1 Limulus polyphemus | reverse complement strand
ATTCATCCTTGTGTTCCCAGGTTTCATAGAATAGTTCATAACTGTATTCATCCTTGTGTTCCCAGGTTTCATGGTATGGTTCATAACTGTATTCATCCTTGTGTTCCCAGGTTTCATAGTATGGTTCATAACTGTATTCATCCTTGTGTTCCCAGGTTTCATTGAATAGTTCATAACTGTATTCATCTTTTGGTTCCCAGGTTTCATAGTATGGTTCATAACTGTATTCATCTTTTTGTTCCCAGGTTTCATAGTATGGTTCATAACTGTATTCCACAGTTATGAACCATACTATGAAACCTGGGAACACAAGGATGAATACAGTTATGAACCATACCATGAAACCTGGGAACACAAGGATATTCATCCTTGTGTTCCCAGGTTTCATAGAATAGTTCATAACTGTATTCATCTTTTGGTTCCCAGGTTTCATAGTATGGTTCATAACTGTATTCATCTTTTTGTTCCCAGGTTTCATAGTATAGTTCATAATTGTATTCATCTTTTTGTTCCCAGGTTTCATAGTATGGTTCATAACTGTATTCATCCTTGTGTTCCCAGGTTTCATAGTATGGTTCATCCAGCTATTGAGGATTCCCCTCTTGTTTCTCTTTTCCAATAATAATTACTGATTGTATGCTTTTCATTTGGACTCGCACGTGTCTTGAAACGATTGCTTTGTTCTATCTAACCAATCCCCAACTCACTTGATCTCGTTAAACATCTTAAATTTTCTGTTTTTTACAGTAATATTAGCAGTATTTTACGTCACCTGACTCTCTCTTCATATCCCTCCTCTTTCCTTTTAGCTATCCTCCAATCCAAGCCCATTACTCTCCCATCATTATACACATTTTGTGAAAATTGCGCTGTAGATATCATTAATGCTTCCCGCGGTAAGTTTGTATTGACAGATTTGTTTCTTAAACCAGATCGTGAGCTAACATCTGTGTTTATTGATCTATAAATTTGTGGCAAGTTAATTGTTTCATTTATCAAAGCTAAGAATTATTTTTATTCTATTAAGTGGACATTAAAATTGGGTTAACACGTATACTGTGAACCTAAATTGCTTCCGCATTGAAAGTATCGTTTTCTTAGATCGCCATTTCAGAATTTTCGTGAGAATCTACAAAATGTTTATCTGCGCATTATCTGCCATTTATGTTTATCTGCGTATAGCCATTACCTAGTCTTTGACTGATAGACTAGAGAAAAGGCAGCTAGTCAACACCACCCATCGCAAATACTTGGGCTACTCTTGTCTGACTGAATAGTTCTGACGAACTGATACTTAAAATGATGCTCAGCCCGTGCAAGAAAGAGGCTGTGCATTAAAATATGTTCTTCTGTAAAGAAAATTAATGTTAAACTTAACTTCTTTAAAGTTCCATTCACGATATGTCTTGTGCAAATATCTTTTAATTGTTATTTGGTCTATGGAATTAGATGCCCCCCAGTGTGACAGAGATAAGTTTTCAGATGTAAAGTCGAAACGGCTTAGTCTGCTATGTGATCATTAGCCGGATCAAGTGATATGTCCACTTCCATCTCTATCTTATTTGGTTCCTTTTTCAAGTTCAGTAGCCAGTTCTACACTGAGTGGTCACAAGTAAATTGACACCTAATTTTTTGTCATTTAACTGATTTATG
>NW_013670653.1:34194-38291 GCF_000517525.1 Limulus polyphemus | reverse complement strand
TCTGGGCCATACTCGACCGGCAAGTTAAGAAACAACAACAACAACAAAAAAAAACAACTTCGAAGTGCGATCTACTCCAAGTTTTGAAGCAAGAGTGGGCGAAAATCCCACAATCTAAAATTGACGAGATGATTCTCACGATGCCCCAAAGGATCAACTAGATATTAATTAAATTATAAATATATCAATTCATGTGAATATGACTGAAAATTTTCATTTTTTCTGAAAAGGTGGTGTCTATTTTATTGTGACCACGCTGTGTACATAGTTTTTTATTTAGCGATTTTTTTACCATAATATCTGTTTGTTTATTTTTTAATAAGATGGTGTACGTGGGTTACTAGGTTATAGAGTGTATTCTAAAGATTTATAAATTTGTCATAGAATAATAAGAAAACAGTTAGTCAAAGATCGTGAAGACTGTTTTGCTTTATCAAATGATGATAAAGTTATAGTTAATACTAGAACTAGGTAGGCGCTAGGCCTGTTGAAGAAAGATAATGATGAACGAAAATAAGAAATGTCGGTTTTGGCTATTCTCCCGTTTTCGACTTTGGGACACTCTGGATAGCTGAAAAGCGGCATATACGACAATGCTAGGTAGTTCTTCACATCTATTTTATGATGATTTTTATATTACTTTAATACAGGGGTCCGTGCCATCCCTACATAGAGTGCTAGCGCACTCTACGATACTATACAAATAAGCTCAAAAGTAGGATTTACTTTGTCTTTCCTCTGTAATGATCTCCCGGTGGGTTTATTTTTTTATTTAGCGATAATATTTTCCCCCTAGTACTTGTTAAGAACATGTATGAAAGGTGTCTCTTGTAGAATCACAAGTGCCATTTAATTTGAGAAATTTACTTTAAGTGTTTATTTTTCTATACATTAAAATCATCTCTTTCCATTAACAGAATAATTGAAAAATGACGAGATATGATCCTAAAACAAGTTAAAAATAAATCGTAATTGTATTATCTATGCTAATTTGATTTTGAAATCCTTCTAATAATTCTTCGCTAAACAATTTGAACTTTTACAATTTTTTAACCCCCACAGATTATAATGAAGGAATATGTTTCTAAAGAGACGTAAGAGAGGCCTAAAAATATGGGATCATGGAGTTCTGGAGATTTCAGGTTTAACTGAATAGATTTATTTCATAATTTATAATTGACATACAAGGGGCCATTAAAGACAATAACACAGGCCTGCGAATTTAATCTTCATAAAAGTTGTTTTGGTGTTAATAACGGATTTTCCAAAATTCAGCTATGCAGATTTTGAATATAATCATTTTTTTTCTATCTCGTAAGAATTTTTTACAAATCGGGAAGAAAAAAAACTCTTACTTAGATCCAATAAATATTTCATTTACCATAATGAACATTTTTTATTATTATGTTTGTTAACAAAAATACAAACAAACTGAAGATAGGGGAAAAACATTGATGTCAAACGAATATGCATCCTCGTTCATCCTGATTTTTTTGTGAAATCTACGTCTTTTAGTCACAAAACTACGTGTTGTGGTCTTTCTTTTATATATTGCGTTATGACGTTTTGTGAAAAATGTGTACCTAATGGAAAAAAGTGGATATCATTTTCGGATTCAGCGTACCGTAGAACATGTAAAAAATTTCAAGACAATAAAACCAGCGCAGGCTAGTATAATCTAAGTTTTTGAGATTTTCAAATTCGAGCCCCCACATGAGGAAGAATACTCTGGGTTTTCAGACTTTGCTCAACAAGCTTTAAGGAAAATGTCTGAAAGAGCGAGTATGTTCGTCGAAAATGAAGTTTAGAAGAAAAACAGATTTTGTATGACCAGGTGGTTAGGGCGCTTGACTAGCAATCTGAGGGTTCGAAGCCCCATCCCACCAAACATGCTGGCCCTTTCAGCCGTGGGGGCGTTATAATGTGACGGTCAATCCCAAGAATTGGCGGTGGGTGGTGATGACTAGCTGTCTTCCTTATAGTCTTTCACTGCTAAATTAGGGACTGCTAGCGCAGATAGTCCTCGTGTATCTTTGGGCGAAATTCGAAACAAATCAAACCAATTTACATCTTCCGACTGTCTGGTGACTAGAAGCTTCTAGGTCTTCACAAATGTAAAAATGAAAACTTGTAAGCTATAATATGTTTAGTTACGATTTCAAGCTTAATAGAAAAATGGATGGTAATTCTGGTTTCGCGTCAACACGTCTTAGCTGGAAGTACCCTGAAACAAATGGCACAAAAAAAAAAAGACTGAAATCACATTTTAAGTTTACAACGTACATGGAAATGTTTAAAAAGGGTTTTCTGTAACAGAAAAATCAAGTCAGACCTTAAAGTCTTTACAAGATGTTGAACGTATCTTGAAAGGTGAGCCTTTTTTGAAAATCTTCTCCCTGACTAATAGGCATCAATGGCTTCATAGTGCAAAGCACTATTTTTCATTGTGACATAGGGAAATGAACCATAAATTTAGTGTTAGAGTAAAGCCCGAGCACTCTAACCACTAGGACACGACCGGTCCATTGCAAACAGAAATAATTATAGTTTTACTTAATGCTTAATGTTTAAAGGTGCTGGTAGGTGAATTATATATACTCTGTAGTGTCAAAAAGTTATTCTAATTCATTCCTACCAATAATCATTTAGAACAAATGAAACGTAATAGTATGAATCATTCCAGTTTTCGTTTAAAAAAAAGTATTTAATGTTGCTCATCTTTACAGCTACTAGATCGGGGTTAATTTATTGTTCGGCTTCTTGTGTTGCATTATTAACTCATATAACTTATTACACTTCTGTGAGCGAAAAGTACACCAGAAACATCGACCTGGCTATGTCGAAGCTAGAGAATGTTACCCAATAGAGCTTTAGATGGGTAAAATGACAATGTAGCTTTTGTTTTATACACCCACCTGTGCGTTACAGCAAATATATTTCAACCCTAAAGACACTGTTTCATAGGATAAGGTTCCCAATCATCGATCTAGCTGTGCTGAAAAGAACTGATATTGCAAAAAGTTGTTGAACTACACAACCTGACCTGCCTGGTGTACTGCTGATTAGATAACGCTCCGAAGGTAAAGAACGTTCAAGAAAAAACTGCCACGTGTATTGTGTTGCTTTTATTAATTTTTTTGTTTGTTTTTAATCGGAACTTAGGATTAAATTTATTGATTTTTTTTCTTATACATATTTATAACTTTATACTTATAACAAATAGCCTTAACATTTACTACAACGTAATTCTCCACTAGTGTTCATTTTAAATTACTTAGCCACGAGAATATAAAATTTGCAAAATAACACTGAATCCAAATTTTTTAATTATGGAATTCTTGAAAAATTAAAATAATTACTTCTATTGTGTAAAGATCGTATCAATGAGACACTTAGAAGTTATTCAAGTATTTTCTTGTTGAATTTTATTCATTGGTCCTTTTAAGCTCTGATACTCGAATAACAAATGTATCATCTTTTCGCCATTTTCGCGTCTTTGGTAATTCTCAGTAAAAATCGTTATTTCTTTCCAGCGTTTCAGAATTTCACGAGCTCACGAGGGCTATCTGCGTATAGACCTACGCCAACCCTAATTTTGAAATGATATATTAAATGGAAAAGGGAAAGCAGCGAGTCAACAACATACACTGTCAACTCGTTGGCTACTCTTATTTTATTTAATGGCCATTCTTAAAACGCGTTCACGATCTCAAAATATGGCAATGGGGCTCGAAACATACATACTCAAGTAGAGAGTAAGTGTGTAGTAGAATAAAAGCTAAAACTATAAAAAACATTAGATTTAGAACCCACCAGACTATTCTCATAAACAGCTAATAGGCACGTACAGTTGTTTTTTTTTATTAAACTAAAATACGATAATAATAATTTTTAATATGATCAAGACAGGGGGTGAACTTTATTTAGGATAGATTCTATTTCGAATGATTAAGTTAGGTCAGTGTCCGGAAAATTTGCCTTTCTAGACACTTTTACAGTACTATTAGTCTAGTGCCATGTAATGCAAGGATATTATTACCTTCATTAAAATAATATCAATATAGTCCTTTGCAGAAAAATTAGCACGTATTTTTTGA
>NW_013670653.1:18761-33300 GCF_000517525.1 Limulus polyphemus | reverse complement strand
ATGTACTTTTCTCCATTACCAAACATGCTCGCCCTTTCAGCCGCGAGGGCGTTATAATAGTGACGGCCAATCCCACTATTCGTTGGTAAAAGAGTAGCCCAATAGTTGGCGGTGGGTGGTGATGACTAATTGCCTTCCCTATAGTCTTACACTACTAAATTAGAGACGACTAGTGCAGATAGCCCTCGTGTATCTTTGCGCGAAATCTTAAAACAAACAAACAAACTTTTTTTCCATCAACGTAAGGGAGGAAAATTAATCGAAACGTTTTATATATTTAATATATGGTGTGGTAGCATGTTTTACATAAAATGTATATTCCACATGACTATGTCAGATGTATTCGTTGTAATATTGTATGCCGTCTGGAATTCATTAAAAAAAACGTTTTAATAGTTGGGGTTACAAATAACGAACGTCAACTATATGGCACCCCTGGACCACTATGGTGAGATGTAAAGACAAAGAGAAAGGTCAACGTAACCCTATAGAACCCTAGAGAAAGGTCAACGTAACCCTATAGAACCCTAGAGAAAGGTCAACAATCCCCTATAGAACCCTAGAGAAAGGTCAACAATCCCCTATAGAACCCTAGAGAGAGGTCAACAATCCCCTATAGAACCCTAGAGAGAGGTCAACGTAACCCTATAGAAAGGTCCAGTTTTAGAAAAGCAGTCGGGCTATACGGTTTCGTATTTTTGTCTTTAAATGATTTTCTGAATATTCGTGTTTTCTTAATATCATGAATATTTGGGAAGTGTATATATATATATTTATATAATATTTCTGTATATTTAATCTCACATTTGTTTTCAAATTTTTGCTAGTTTAACTGTTTTTAATCATTCATGTTATATTTAGTTACATGAGTAATTTATAACAGAATTAGAAACTTATCTTTATCCAATAAAATCAAGATTTATTTGTTAATAACAAGTCCTGTTTCGATAAAAAGACCGAAAAGAAATAAATAACCATATAAAAGATTTTCTACAGAAGTTTGTTTTCCCCCATCATCAACAATTTATCAACATTAAAGTTTTAAATAAACAATAAAGATTAATAGGGAAAATACAAAAGTAGCCAAATATCCCGTTCAATTAATTTTATTTCCAAATGCAATTTTTTATAGGCTGCTGCTGCTGTTTATGTGCAAAACAATGGAATAATTATCAACTATTTGCAAAAAAAAAAAAAAAGCGTCGACGTACCACTCTTTCTCTCATGCAAGAATTAACTCGTTATAAACATTACCACAGATCCTGTCTTTTCACGAAGATGACGTCAATTTAATTTCCTGGCTTTCTTCTTCGTCGTCGTGTTTTATCGCGATCCAGTGTATATTTCAAGAACACAATATTCCGTTTGGAAATATACTTGCATACCTGCAAATGGTGTATATTCCTCTAAAACCAAAAATCACAGGTGGATGAGAAGTTCTTTCAAGACATCACAATGCCATAAATACCATATTAGAAGCTACTAAAGACATCACAATGCCATAAATACCATATTAGAAGCTACTAAAGACAATTCAATGCTATAAATACCATATTAGATGCTACTAAAGACAATTCAATGCCATAAATACCATATTAGATGCTACTAAAGACATAACAATGCTATAAATACCATATTAGATGCTACTAAAGACAATTCAATGCCATAAATACCATATTAGTCTAATATAGTATTTATGGCATTGAATTGTCTTTAGTATATTATAATATGGTATTTATGGCATTGAATTGTCTTTAGTAGCATCTAATATAGTATTTATGGCATTGAATTGTCTTTAGTAGCATCTAATATGGTATTTATGGCATTGAATTGTCTTTAGTAGCATCTAATATGGTATTTATAGCATTGTTATATCTTTAGTAGCATCTAATATGGTATTTATAGCTTTGTTATGTCTTTAGTAGCATCTAATATGGTATTTATGGCATTGAATTGTCTTTAGTAGCATCTAATATGGTATTTATGGCATTGAATTGTCTTTAGTAGCATTGCTACTAAAGACAATTCAATGCCATAAATACCATATTAGATGCTACTAAAGACAATTCAATGCCATAAATACTATATTAGATGCTACTAAAAACATTACAGTGCCATAAATACCATATTATAATATACTAAAGACAATTCAATGCCATGAATACCATATTAGAATATATTAAAACATTACAGTGCCATAAATACCATATTATAATATACTAAAGACATCAGAATGCCATGAATACCATATTAGAATATACTACAAACACAGCAAGGACAGGGACTGATCTAGTGTACCTGTATTGTGAATTCGAGAATTCATGTTTCCCGTCCCTCTACAACAAAAATGCCCTTCCCTCCTTGGGTCCGTAAATGCTCTATAAGGGTGACAGTCAAATTTCACTTTCCGGTCAGATAAGTGTAACTCAAAAATTGAAAGAGGATACCGTTGACTAGTCAAAATGAGGGACTGCTATATACAGATTTCCCTTTGTGTTGCTTTTTTTCCCCCTTTTTTAAATATTTAAACCGGTATTATCTTTATTCACAGTAAACCTTTTGGAACAATGTATGGCGTGTGTGCGTCACACTTTTTCAACAAAAGAAAATATATTTCTGTAAAGTATTAATTTTTTCACTTGTGGTTTATCTCTTCTTACACAACGCAATTTCCTTGCATTTTTTTCTGTTTCGCACTTTGTGACGTGCATCTCTTTTTAGACACTTTCTTGGTACTTTTGTTGTATTTCCTGCTGCTGTAGGTAATACGTGATATTTGTTTTAAACAAGTAAGAACATCACAACGAACGGATAGAATACAGACGCACATTACATCCTGAACTTGAGAAGAGAGTTTCTTTTTGTGTGTGTGTGTGTGTGTTTTCTCACTTGACTATTTTTTTTACCATTTATTCCGTTCCAAATTTCATACAGTCCGTGGAAACATTTATTTTGGACTCGTATTACATTGTGTCTATTTTGCTCCCATTCTTTTCTGAACTTTCTTCTGTTACTTAAACTTATCACGCATCTCTTTCACTTCAAAACTACATTGACCAGCTAGCTTTATCAAGCGGTTTTAATTTCCTGTTGAACCTGTATAGAATACAATTCTTATCAGGATTCCTCCAAACCCCCCATAGTTTCTTGTGGTACAGAAATGTACCACGTGTTTGCTAACTCCTCAGTGAATGTGTATATTTTTCAAAATTTCTCTTTTTTTTCTGTCAGTTTAGTTTACACACAAAAACACTCAAGGAAAAACATTTAACCGTTCCTCTGCCCGAGACCTAGTTCACTAATTGACATTTAACCACGTTTTTTTGTTTGTTTTTATTGCAGAAAAAACAGTTCATGCTGTTTCAGAATAGAAAGTGATTTTTTTTCTGTCGGCTAATGGCCCATTGTTTCCACGCCCTTTACATTTTAGTCGTAGTGGTCGTCCAGTCAAAATAACTGATGTGTGCAACCTGTGATGTTATTGCATTTTTAGTATTAAAAGCTAGTCTTTCCCTTGTTAGACAGAATTTGGTCACTTTTCTTTTGAATTGCACGTTACTAGAACGGTTTGGTAAGACACAGTGTACATTTAGTTATAGCTTTAAGTTTTACTTCGTGCAGACTTTTTGTTTGATCTTTTAACTGGGGTTTTACTTAGTGTTGTAGCTTTACTCTACAACGGAGGGGGGCTACATACTGGACTGGAGAAAGAAACCTCACCAAGGTTTTACTTAGTGTTGTAGCTTTACTCTACAAGGGAGGGAGGGGGGAGTACATACTGGACTGGAGAAAGAAACCTCACCAAGGTTTTACTTTGTGTTGTAGCTTTACTCTACAAGGGAGGGGGGAGTACATACTGGACTGGAGAAAGAAACCTCACCAAGGTTTTACTTAGTGTTGTAGCTTTACTCTACAAGGGAGGGGGGAATACATATTGGACTGGAGAAAAACCTCATCAAGGTTTTACTTCATCTCTCTCTCTTTCACTCGCTAGTTCAACACACTCATTACAGACACAGTTGCCCTTCTTTTGTTTGAGGGTATTTTGGTTGTCTGTCTGTTCTTTTCATATTAAAGATTGTAGTTATAAATATTTGTGTCTTGACTATTTCTTTAAGACAAACTCAGTCGGAGTTCACACAATAACGGACCTCTAATTAACGCACCCTACTCTTGCTCTGCGGTGAAATAGTGTATCACCTTAAACAAAACTCGTACTTAGACAAAGTTATTTAAGCCACAAACTTGTCAAACATTTACCGCCATTATAAGTCTCATGTCAGTATTAAGAACGAAATAATTAATATCCAACAAGTCTCAAGTTTAACATTGACAGTCTCTATGATTTGTTTTGTTGTTAAACACAAAGATAAACAATGGGCTACCTGTGCTGTGCCCACCGCACAGATCAAGCCCCGTAAGTTAGCGTTGTAAGCTCTTACGTTTACCGCTGAGTCAACGACAGTAAAGCAATTTCTTGTTAACAGTAAACAAAGTTTTGGAAATCCTGAAGATATAAAAAAATTGAAAATCCAAGAGCTAGTGGAAAACAGTAGACAAACCATCTGGATTAACTTTACTTCTAAGTAAGACAAAATATTCAAATCGGACTCTACAGGTTATCCGAAAATTCTGTCACCATAGGTGATTTGCAGCTTTTCATAATTTCAGATACGTCACTGATTATGGCGCTGCCAAAGCATGAGAAGGTCGAGTTAATTGTGCTGTGTGGAAGCTTGCAAGGTTGATTGCACCGGTAGGGTGCTGCCGAATTTAATACATGCCATCCAGAGAGACAGAGAAAATAGAAAGATCATGGACACCGAACATTTGAAACAACGAATTCGCGACGAGTGTCGGACCATTTACAATGACACGAGTATGGTTCGCAGTCTTAAATAAGAATGGAAATACCGTCTCCAAACTTTTTCGAATTAAAAGTACAGCATATGGAACACATTTTGTAAAATTCGTTGATGTGCTCATGGTTCCAGACTTTTCGGACATCCTGTTATATTGATGTATTAATAAATGAGAATGGAAATACCATCTCCAAACTTTTTTCGAATTAAAAGTACAGCATATGGAACACATTTTGTAAAATTCGTTGATGTGCTCATGGTTCCAGACTTTTCGGACATCCTGTTATATTGATGTATTAATACACTCACTGAATAATTCAGTTTCATACATTAACTAAAAAAAATATTTGTTGTAATTACAAAGCTAAAGTCTGTAAAATATATATAACAACTGAAAAAATTACGTTGAATATAATCACAGAAAAAAAAAACGTTTGCCAGTCAGTTTATTTTTTTTAATTAAGCACAAAGCTACACAATGGGCTATCGGAATCCGGTTTCTAGCGTTATAAGGCTGCAGACTTGCCGCTGTGCCACTGGGCAATATTTGCCAGTCACTATAAGAGTTCATAAAGGTTTGGAATCTTTGAGTTTTAGTATCGACCATATGAATACACTGTTTTAAAGTGATAACTTAAAAATAAATGGAAACTTTCTTAGAGACACAACTCTAAATATACCCCACGTTTTCATTTTACTGACTACTGACGTCACGGAATACACAATCCATGATCATTTACACAGTTCTTTAGTGAATAAAAACAATAAGAAAATTAAGCCTAACATAAGTCGTATCAACCATACACACTTTATAGATAAATGGATCGTGAAAACGTAACTATAGCACGCATGCTTTTACAGTATTCAAAGGCAGACGAACTAGAGATGTGCCGAACTCTTTCCCAAAGCAGTACATATTCTATGAGTTGTATTGTTTGTTCACTATGTAAGATAATAAAACTGATGTAGTCTCGTAAACGCGTCAGAACGAATTACTATGGAAACAAACATAAAACAATTTCTGATACTATGACGTCACTTGCCATTATACTTTAAATGTAAAATATGATAAGATCGATGTTATTTAAACTGAAGAAAATACGCTGATTTAAGTATAATAAATTTTCCAGTCAGAAGAGCACCATTTTGTCACTCTTTTAATCACCCACTGCGAGGCGCGAGCCTCGAAACTTCAGCTCCACAGTCTGGCATGCTTATCACTTGGCCGTACTCGGGCATTTCTGATCAGAACAACAGTATTTCTAATTTCATGTATAACTAATTTTCCTGTCAGAACATCATAATTTCAGACCGTCTTTGTATATTTTTATCATATTTTTTCTTCAAAGACAAAATGTGATAGTTTTATTTGTAGAACAAAAGATGGTGTTAATCCTTCGTCCATTAACTTCAACCTACTAATCTACAGATATTACAAAAAAAAGGGAGTCCGCTGATTCTGCAAGCAACTTTCGAACAAAGTTAAGTCTACGCAAGCAATCTACTTTACTATATAAAACTGTAGCTTTTTATTACCTTTACTTTAGTAGAACCCTCCTTGTTGTTGAGAGAGAAACCCTTTTCTACTATTAACAACTCACGTCGTTAGTTTTTGTTCTCTTTACGAAGTTACGACATCAAAATAGTCCATGATATTGTAACAGAACGTTGGACACCATCATCTAGGTGTAGTGTATAATTCTTATGATAAAAACGCACAGATAATATCTACCGTATACCTGATAAAAAAACATACTATTTTAATTTATTGAACTTGACCTTTGTGATAGGACAATTTTTATCGTTGGCTCTACGAACACTGACTTTTGTCTTTCAAGATAATTCTAAAACAGTACGTAATGTCATTCAAAACTGATAAATTTTATGTATCCCTTTCGAACACTGTACATTTCTACAAAATGTGGGAAATATTAGAAACGTACAATATTCGGCGAGGTTCTTCTGTATTTAGTACGAGCAACAAGCATATATTTTTTTCTCTTATTGTTTGTTTATTTTAGAACAAAGCCACACTGGGCTATCTGCGATCGAACCCCTGAGGTTAGCGTTGTAAACTTGCAAACTTACCGCTGTCAGACCGGGGGACTTCTTCTTATTGTAAACGATAAGTCATTCAGAGTTCTAAAACTAAATCTTGTTAATATATTAACAACAAAGCTTTTATCCTAAAACCAATTTACAAAGAAAATACTAAGATTTATCGAAGGTAAGGTACTTTTTCTAAAACATAATCAACATATATTTTAAACGGAAAACATGAATACAAGTGTTCACTCTCTAAAATTCTTTCTAGGCTTAACACAGTCGCAATAGAAAAATGTCTGTTAATATGTTACATTGCGCCGACACTAGCGACACCCTCCACTTCAATTGAATTTTCAGATCTGCTCGCACACAAATTGCTTAAAACTTTAAATTCAACAAAAGTAGTTAGTGTGATGCCATACTTTGGGCAGGGTACATAAGACCCCTTTCTGATGTAAAATATCCAGTAAATCAGATCATAAATACGTGTTCAGATTGTACATTAAGAATTTTCAAGACGGAGATATCCCATGTACTTAATGACATTGGAAAATAAGAATATGTACCAACTTGGGGTACTAGGACCATACAGAAAGAGACTTGTAACAAGTCGTACCCCAGCCGTGATAAGCAAAGTTCAGCATCTTGTAACAGATGATAACTCACTAACATAAAGGCCAGTGGCAAAAAACGACAACGTGTCCAAGGCACCTATATGCAACATAGTCGAGAATTAACTCTATCTGGAAAAAATGGCACAGGTCACGTGTACAGTAGTTGATCCCACAACATATCCAGGAAAAGAAGACCAACTGCACGAACGATACCTAGCTGGATAAAAATAACAGTACATGGTGACACTCAACGAAGTGTATGTGTACCTTTATAACTGTAACAAGTCTTGTGTCATTTTTCCATTTTATACCAGTCAATGGAGAAAACGATGATCACTGGATACCAGTTGCTGCATTAAAAACACAATGCACTATTTTAGCCATGAAACCATAGCTAAAATTAAACCACTCAAATACTTTCAAGCATAACGAATTTTCCGATCAGAACAGCATTTCTAGTTTCTAATCACTAGGCCTTAACCATGGCTAAAATTAAACTGCTTACGACTGCTTAGTAGAGCGAGTGGTCATCGGAAAACATCACATTTATTTAACGATCACACAACAGCCTGGTGGGGCCAACTGGATATTTACCTGGTTACCTGGTAGGCCAATCCACCATTGACTGGTACTAGACTCTGGTAGTACAATGAATAGTAAAAAAACAACTGTCACGATCACCCAACCTTGACAAATTTCTATTATAAATATAAATATTTGACTTTGATTGTGTTGTTGAACAAAGGAGTAACTACAGGTTACACTGTGTATTAACCCTTTAATACCGATTCTATTGGCTGCTGTTAAAGAAATATGTTCTCCTGAAGAAGAATGGTGAACTATGAGAAAGCGCTCGAGTTTTGGGTCTTATTTTAAGTCTATTACACTTTATATGTGATCCTTTGTACTAACTCTTTTATCAAAAAAGAAGTATGACAGGTAGTAAATAAATATAAACTTGCTATGTCGGATAATTTATCATTTTTTGCCAGGCAAGAGACTGAGTTTTTTGCTCAAAAATTAATCTTGAACCTGTTACCAAAAACACAATTTATAGAATGTTGAGATTGTGATTGTCAGTAGAGAGGGGGGAGGGGGGTTTGGGTCAACTTCTGTAACTAAGGGACGTAGGGTGGTCGCATCATATTTGTTTTAACATTTGAGAATCATAGGAAACAACAGCACAAACAAAAGAGTAAAAATTATACATTATAATAATAATATGAACAAACACAAAATACAGAAATCCAGCTTAATTCAACAATGTAAGCTGTTATTAAGTTACTGAAAAAACAACAAAAAACTGGCTTATATTCAGTTGAAGGTCTTTGGATTTTCAGTGTGATATGACGTGTAACCAAATATGTTTGTTTATTAGGTAATAAACAAGAAGGTGTTACTTTAACTTTCGTGGTTTTTCATTTAATACCGTTATTAAAATATTACTATAATTATTTTTTGGGTAGGACAGTTAAAATTGTCAAGACATCATAATTTGATACAAGACTATCTTTCTGCAATTTATTATTTAAGATAGTTTAAAATTACTTTGTCGATATCATTATTTTTATAATGCAGAAATAGATGCACAATAAATTTTGTTTCTTCTCTTATTAAATGAGACTAGTCTTCTTATGTGGATGACATGGCCTCTAAATAATACTGAAAAAGAGAAAATTGGAGTATAGTTCTAAGTAAAGTCAGTGGCACTCCAGAGACTCAACAGCAAGCATAAAGGTTTATAACGCTAACAACCGAGTTTTGATACCCGTGATTGGTGCATCATAGATAGTTCCTTGTGTAGATTTGCGCTTAACTACAAACAAACAAGCAAAGTCAGCAATTGGTCGAAATTTCCATGGTCTTAGTTGAGTCCTAATCACGTAATAATTCAATGTAGTCGTCTAGAGCTGTTTAATCCTCAGTTATGTATGTACAGAGAACTAGTCTGAAGTAATAATCATATTGTTTACAATAGACCACATCTTTCACCTTTGTTTTCTTTGGTTCGATGTGAAATAGTTGTATTCACAGTGTCTTTTCAGTCAAATTTGGCCTATTCACCTCTGTATAGTTCTAGCATAAGAGTCGTCTGCGGTTGTGCCTTGATACTTACCTGTCGGTTTCAGTTTTCCTGAGAATACGACACGAGGTATTGGTTTACATCAAAATTCAAGTGTCTGTTAAAGTAAGAATCGGACCCCATTTCCTTGCTTTGATTGGCTCTTTTCTTTGAAGATGTGGTCAAAGAGATGGACCTTTCCAATCTGTTGAGCTAAAGGAGCAATAGTATCTCAATGATAGAAACAGATTTTCTCAAGACTCTACAGTAAATAATCGTGTGTAACAACAATACAACACAAAAAATTCTGTTTTTGTTATAAACTAAGAACGTGAACAAGAAGAACTGTATCTATTCACTGTGAGGTAAAAAATGAAAAAGTTTATATTTCTTTAAACATGTTTGTAAAAATACCCCAAATCAACGAAGTTCTTTTCTTCATGAAAATCGAACAATAATAAAAAACAGCAGAAAGTTTGTAGATGATAACGTTTGTTTGTTGTTAAATACAAAGCTGCACAAAAGACTACCACGAGGATAGAATCCTGAGCTTTATCGTTAGAAGTCTCAAGATTATGGCTGAGCCATCAGTGGGGGTGGGGTGGGGACAGATAAGATAATTTCACAACATATAGATTGTGTTTGTTTGGAATTAAGCACAAAGCTACACACTGGGCTATCTGTGCTCTGCCCACCACGGGTATCGAAATCCGGTTTCTAGCGGAACATACTGCTGTGCCACTGGCTGGTTGTAGATTGTGTATCTCCTATTTACAGCAACGTTTTATTTGTATTTACAGTTGTTAAAGTGACGTCACTGTTTTTCTCCGTTTTTTGCTATTTTTTCAAATTGTGAAAATTAGGACACCTAAATATTATTTTCTGAAGTAAAGATATTAACTAAATTTCAGTAAACTAACCATTTTTTACAAAAATTACAATCAGAGAAATTTAATCTATATTTTATAATTGGTTATGTTGGTTGCTGTTTAAGAAACATGACAGGTAGTAAAAAATAACAACTTTGCAGTTTTGGATAATTTTATCTATTTTTTGCCAGGCAAAAGATTGGGTTTTTTTTTTTGCTCAATATCTTTACATTTTAAGCAGTACTGTTCCATTGAACAATAATATGCCCGGCATGGCCAGGTGGATAAGGCGCTCGACTCGCAATCTGAAGGTCGCGGGTTCGAATCTCCGTCCCACCAAACATGCTCGCTCTTTCAGCCGTGGGGGCGTTATTAAATGACGGCCAGTCCCACTATTCGTTGGTAAAAGAGTAGCCCAAGAGTTGGCGCTGGGTGGTGATGACTAGCTGCCTTCCCTCTAGTCTTACACTGCTAAATTAGGGACGGCTAGCGCAGATAGCCCTCGTGTAGCTTTGCGCGAAATTAAAAAAACAACAACAAACAAACAATAATATTGTTTGTTTATTTTAAAGTAAACCCACATTGGGCTTTCTCATGTGTCCATTGCGGGGGGATTCGAATCTCGGATTTTAGCGTTGAAATTGCGTAAACTTACTGCTGTCCCACTGGTGGTTTGTCTGTTTGTTTTGAATTTCGCGCAAAGCTACACGAGGGCTATCTGCGCTAGCCGTCCCTTGTTTAGCAGTGAAAGACTAGAGAGAAGGTAGCTAGTCATCACCACCCACCGCCAACTCTTGGGCTACTCTTTTACCAACGAATAGTGGGATTGACCGTCACATTATAACGCCCCCACGGCTAAGAGGGCGAGCATGTTTGGTGGGACCCTCAGATTGCGAGTCGAGCGCCCTAACCACCTTGCCATGCCGGACCACCCACTGGTGGACAAAAACAATATCAGTGTTTTGCACATAACTTAACGGTGAAAGTACAAACTTTACAACTTACGTCGTCTAGAAATACTTCAGAAAAAATATAGAATTCTTGTTACAGGATTCGTAAAATTTCGTATTTTGATGGTTAAAATAGTCACAGGATATCTTTTACTACACGTCATTTATATATATATATGTATATGTAACTATTTTTTTTCTTCTAATAATCAATCTGCAGTTCTAAATAAATTAAGGTAACTGTTTTCATCATTAGTAATAGCTACATCAGGTTAACGTTACAATTAAGAAATGTTGAAAAGTATAAACAAGGTAATTTGAAAACACGATCTAAGTTCCTTACAATTTCTAATAAGTTAAAAACAAACAAGAAACTCCAAAGTTGTAATTTAGCAAAGTTTCCGAACAGGTAACAATAAATGCCAAGTAGGATTAATCAGACTCGACAATAAAATCGTATTCAAAGAAGGCACATAATAGGGCGCGACTGGCGGGTAATCACTCACGATTTCATTTTCAGAAATTTCGAGAATAATTAAATTTATATGTCCAATTTTCTATACAAACGCATTAGTTGTATTAATAATAAAGTCACGAGATGTTGTGTAGTTTTATCAAACGATTTACTGAGATTATTGCTTTGTAGTATTACAATCTTGTCGGTGAACTTTTAGAGAAACAGATAAAGGATTTATTACAATCTTCCAAAATTAAATCTCAAAAAATTTATCTCAACACTATTTAATGTATTCACGCTGCTCTATAATGCCTGTCAGTCGAATATTACTGAAGTTCTTCTGGCTGTATTTTTAAACGTGTTTTAATAAGGAAAATCAACTTATACTCTGCAGAGATTGGGCTGATGTTCTGAAGAAATTAAATTTATTTATGAAGAAGCTATAATATGTACCCTAATGATGGAGCCCAATCGGTGATCTTTATCATTAACGTTTCCTTCTGTTTCTGGGGTTCTGGCTCTGTTCATTTCATTTTGAAAAACAACTATGGTCGCTTAACATTTCAAATGGTGTGACTGTATCTTGGACCTTAAATAATATCTAAATCAAATAAAATCATTAAGCAGACAATATTTAAAACGAAACCTCATCAGTTTAGTTAATAAACGACACATGTTCCAGTGTTTGGTCAGTTTAGGCACGGCACGTGTTAAAGTGCTTGGTCAGTTTTAGGCACAGCATTTGCCTAACTGTGTCGTTTACTTTAAGCACGGACATTGTCTAACTGCGTTGTTAATTGTAGGTATGACACTTGTGTAACTACGTTGTTAATTGTAGACATGGCACTTGTGTAACTACGTTGTTTACTTTAGGCATGGTACTTGTGTAACTACGTTGTTAATTGTAGGCATGGCACTTGTGTAACTACGTTGTTAATTGTAGAAATGGCACTTGTGTAACTACATTGTTTACTTTAGGCATGGTACTTGTGTAACTACGTTGTTAATTGTAGAAATGGCACTTGTGTAACTACATTGTTTACTTAGGCATGGTACTTGTGTAACTACGTTGTTAATTGTAGGCATGGCACTTGTGTAACTACGTTGTTTACTCTAGGCATGACACTTGTGTAACTACGTTGTTTACTTTAGGCATGACACTTGTGTAACTGTTACGCAGGTGATGTACCTAAAGTAAATAACGCAATTACGCAAGTGCCGTGCCTAGAGTAAACAACGCTTGCGTTATTTACTTTAGGTACATCACCTGCGTAACTGCGTTATTTACTTTAGGTATGGCACTTGTCTAATTCCGTTGTTTACTCGAATTGGTTTGCTTTAGTCATGGTAGGTGTCTAACTGACTAGTTTGCTTTAGTCATGGTTGGTGTCTAACTGACTAGTTTGCTTTAGACATGGTTGGTGTCTAACTGACTAGTTTGCTTTAGTCATGGTTGGTGTCTAACTGACTAGCTTGCTTTAGACATGGTAGGTATCTAACTGTCAGGTTTGCTTTAGGCATGGTAAGTGTCTAACCAACTGATAATGCTTCAGGCAGTGTTGGTATCTAACTGCCTAGTTTGTTTTAGGCAGTGTAGGTGTCTAACTGTCAGGTTTGTTTTAGACATGGTAGGTGTCTAACTGTCAGGTTTGCTTTAGACATGGTAAGTGTCTAACCAACTGATAATGCTTCAGGCAGTGTTGGTATCTAACTGCCTAGTTTATTTTAGGCAGTGTAGGTGTCTAACTGTCAGGTTTGCTTTAGGCATTGTTGGTGTCTAACTGTATAGTTTATTATAAATCTTGGTGTTGATATTTTCAACCTGACAACAACTTATGAAATGCATGAGATAAATAGTTTAGTTAGGGACACCATAGAATCATAAACAGTCATAATTAAATTAAAATTACTGACCAAAGGTGTGGGGGGGGGGGCAACTAATCAGCAGTATCCTCACCTTAATATGCAGCTGCTCTTAGCTATATATTAGGATTGGCTCTAACAGTTACGATGATAGCATCCTCGTGTCTAGCGAGGTACCACAGCTTGAAATAAGACTTGTTAGTCAGCAGTTCACCACACTACACCATCTTATATTAGGCATGACGGGTATTTATCCAATTACGTTTGTTTAGCCCAGTTTACATCCTTCTTACGAGTTGATTAAAAATAATAAAATTATTCCTTAAAATGTGCACACGGAATATACAGGGGCAAAAAATGTTGACGGAAAAAAGAAGAAATAAAACACTCCAAAGCTCACGAAAGGGATGTGGTCTTCGAACAGATGATGGCCCCTTTAGGTTACGACTCAAAAGATACAAACTACATGATTTCAGAATATCAACTAATCATGGTGACAACAGGAAAGAAAAAAAAAGAACTAACTGGCCTGGCATGACTTGATGGTTAAGGCACTCGACTCGCAATCTAAGGGTCGTGGGTTCGAATATAATCCCCGAACATGCTCACCCTTTCAGCAGTGTTGGTGTTATAATATGATGGTCAGTCTCACTATTCGTTGGTAAAAGAGTAGCACAAGATTTGGCGTTGGGTGGTGTTTATTAGCTGCCTTCCTTCTAGACTATCACTTCTAAATTAAGGACGCTAACGCAGAAAGTCCTCGAGCAGCTTTGCGCAAAAGTCATAAACAAACTAACTAACTATCAGACAATTAAC
>NW_013670653.1:15091-17791 GCF_000517525.1 Limulus polyphemus | reverse complement strand
AGTCATAAACAAACTAACTAACTATCAGACAATTAACTCAAATTAATTTTATTTTACACCTAGATGTAAATATTCCAACTGCCAAATATTCCAAATTTAAATATAGTAGAATCAGCTTTTGAAAAAAAAATTAAACAAAACCTAGATGATAATTATCTTATATGCTTAGCATGTAAAGTGCAGCGTGAAAGAAGGTTACTGTAATGCATATTCAGTTTGCCCCTGAAGAAGAAAGGTCCGAAAGCGCTCGGGTTATAAGGTTTTTATTCATTTTTAATAATGAGAGTTAATCATCTTTATAACAATTAAGTTTGAAGTTTCATGATCCCTTAGAACTATTTTCTCTACTAGCTTAATTTGATGACGAAAATTATGTAGTACTGTCCAATATCACAATTTTAATTGCAAAACATTTCTACATAAAACGTAAGATAGCGAGTACAGTCTCCAATATACGAGGATGTCCGACTTCCAATACCACATTTAAACGTACCACATGTATAAACGTTTGTTAGAGCTGCATCTCGAGATTTGACAGGTACGTAGATAAATGGGATTACTACGATTCTAGTTTCTTCAGACATATATGTCATCATGGAAATAGCATTTGATTTCAAGTTGTTCTAGAAGCTTATTAGCTATTATCAACTTGGAATTTTTATTTATTAACTAGTTAGCGATGCCAGAAGATATGCTCAACTATCATAATTTTTTGGGGGTCAGAGGACTCTCTTTCGTAACCATAGCTTTCTCTTTGCGGATGAGAGCGTTGCTCTTAATTGGTTTGTGTGCTGTTTTGGAATTCATTATTGTCTTAAACACGCTGCAGATAAAGTTTTACCTTTCCATGGAAAATATTGAAGATTCCATTTTTCAAAGTTTTTTTTTTTCGTTTGGTTCTACATCATTTAACAAACTTACTATACGAATATCCTTCCTCTGAAAGAGCTGTGACATATAATTCTCCAGCTATTGCATTGTCGAATTGTTGTGAATTCGTGAATCTAATATATATGTGTGTGTGTGCAGAAGATGTTCCTACTTGGCACCACAGCTCGCATTTGCTGCAACAAGCCTTTGTAATATCACAAGTAAACCGTTCTTATAGTGCTATTAACTTTTAATAAAAGAGCTAATCTTAACGCTCTGTTCTGTAAAATTGCAGATTTACATTCCTGAAATGTATTAGTTGTTATGGAGAATGAATGCATACAACTTTATTTAATAAAATAATGAGTAGAAACTTTTATACCGCAGGAAGAATTCTGGCTGAAGAACAAGTAAGTACGGTAATTAATATGCTGTTGCGTTTTTATGAAATTGAGACCACGCCAACTGGTGATTAAAAGATGCATCTCAGAATTTATTATATTACTAAACTTGACAAGTATCTTATTTAGGTTTAGAGTAGAAATGTCACGATAGTTACGCCATGGACCAGTTTTAAATATATCAGTTCAGACTTTACAGAGATTTAATAGCAAAGACATAAAAATCTTATCAAAATTTATTGTAAAAATGCTTCTTTTAGCTAAATTGTATTTAATGACAGGCAATTAAAATAATCATAGGTTACGTAACGACAAAGAAAAAGAAATGGAGTAAAAAATGCCATTGAGGTTAAGAATCAAATCCGAAAATATTAAAAGGTTAAACAACTGCTCGTTTTTCTTATTTATCAAACAGCCTCATTCTGAACAAAGAAACGTTCAACATTATGAAGATACATAGGTAAGAAAGCATATTATGCTAATATAATAATAACTAGAGTGGCACTCAATAGAATACATACCTCCGCCACGCAGCGTTGATCATATTCGCTTCTCAAAAAATACGAAAACGTGTCCGTATGGCCGTCATTATCAAGGGACACGGGCCATTGTTGTCAAGACAATGAAGAATAATATTCTACATATGTCCACCAACTTTCATCCAAATTCGATCATTTTTGATTGAGTTATAGAGCAGAAATAGTATGAAAAATCTGTTCTCATGTTAACAGGTAGTTATTTTTATTTTCATGACCTTGAGCTTTGACCTTGACTCTCCCAAAACTAATCACTTCTAAGTTGGGTCATAGTCCAAATGTACACCATGTTTCGTCCAAAATACATTCAGTCGTTTTTGAGAAATCTTGCTGACCAACACACTCACACACACACACAGGGTGAAAACATAACCTTCTTTCCCCCTTCGGTGGCAGAGATAATAAGTTGTCAAACAATGATATATAAGTATTATAAAGTGATTTATTTTTTGGGAACATACTATATAATACCCGAAGAAGACAGATCAATGTTACCCCAAAATGAATCTTATTATGCTTATAAATCGTTGTTTACCAACTTATTACATATTATGAACAGATGGACGGTAAATTAATTTACTGTTCTGTATGTAAAAGAAACTGGATGAAATGCTTATGTCTGACCTTTGGGTTAGGTATTTTCTTGACCTCTACCACCTGAAACCCTGTTTTTTATTCTCTTCTTTTCTATTTTTTTATTTAATTTTCTTTTTCATTCACATGGTAGAATTTTGGTGAGTATGAAATAAAAATTAATGAAAAAAGATTAATTTCCGACTGCCTAGAGCTGAAAAAAAAACCTAGAAGAGAAAGCGGGGTAGTAAAACAATGGAAGCTAGAAAAAAGAATATTTCAGTTCTCTATGGGTGAAAGTTTTAAGCTACGATGCTAAA
>NW_013670653.1:3033-14188 GCF_000517525.1 Limulus polyphemus | reverse complement strand
AAATGTTCTTCTTGATAAATCCTTATAGATTAAAACACGCGTAAAAATGGTTCCCAAAGACATATTCCTCCTTGTTCAACTGTATGATCATGCAAATTATTAATTGTGATGGTTTGTTTGTTTGTTAGGAGTTGAGCACAAAGCTACATAATGGGCTATCTGTGCTCTACCCACCACGAGTATCGAAACATGGTTTCTAGCGTTGTAAGTCCGCAGACATATCGCTGTGCTACTGGGGAGCAATTGTGATGGTAGAGGCAGTGAATTTTATTATGAAATTCGGGGTCTTCTCTTTGGACTGTATTCCTGGTTTTGGCTTTGTTCATCTGCTGAGCTGAAAAAGCGCGCTTTAATTTGGGTATTTTCAAAATTGAAATGTGCTGCGGGTAAAACATGCGGGTTATTATAGAAATTGTAGCTGATGATTCTGATTGCACAAAATTTGGTGATATTGCGTCAGTATGTCTCCTTGACAACCAAGCAAACGTAATGGGGCATTTCAGTCAATGATTATAATTTTTGTGCGCCAGCAATACCAAGCGTGGGGCGCGAGCATAGATCCTATGTGCGTGACGTCATGCATATATTACCGGCAAGCCCAAAGTAAACACCGTCATTTTGGACGTAGCAGAGAGACAATGTAGACAAAGAATCGGGAGTCATCGTTTTCTAGGTTTCCAAACGATCTAGTGTGTAGAGTTAAATGGACTGCGGCAGTAAAACGTGCAGACCCAAACAACACTGATAAGGCTTCGAAACCATTGCTGTACCATAGACTATGTAGTTCCCATTTTATATCTTGTTAATACTACTTGTATATACGCTGTACCTTGTCACAATCATATTATACGGATCTTGATAAAATCTGTAGCTTATAAATACTTGGCGCTTTCCGTAACCTAAATATTATGATACGGATCCATACAAACAGTTCTATGTGAAAGAGCCCAGTGGGCGATAATAAAGTTTTATCAAAAATGTGGCTTGTCAAGACAGGTGGTCTTAAAATCCAGGGTTTATTTGTGTAAAATATATGGTAATATGTACTGAAGAAAGTAGTCTTACAGGACAGGAGAACTTAAAATGCAATAAATATGATGTAGTATATATAGATTGTAAATTTACCACTGATAAAACATAAACAATAGGCCTAGTCACTAAAAACAACTTTGACTTATCCTCGAGTAAGCTATGCAGTTGGAAACAAAATACTTGTAGGAATCAAGGCATTTATAGGCCTTGAACTGCTTTCCGGTGTAAAAAGATGTTGACAGGAGTAAATAATTTATGATATCTATATTCTCAACCTGCGAGACTTTAATGTTGGTTTGTAGGCCTAACTCGGCTCCTTCGTTTGCAATGTCGACTAATTTACTGGCATCTAGCGCGATTGTCATTGCTAACGCGATGGAATAACGAACTGTCGTGTGAAGACGGACTTTTCTACACTTTTCTTCATATCTTGACTTTCATATATTGTCTAACTTGCTAGTTAATTCGTGAAAAATGAACGGAGATCTAGGTAATTATGTAACGGAGGCCATGTTTACACGAATAATGTTTCCGTCCAATATGGCCGCAAATTGTTGCCGTGTTTACTTTTGTCATCCTCTATACCCGATTTGATTTTATTACTCATCACGATCTCTACCAACCAACCCTGAAACTTAATTATATACATCGTCCGTTTTAAATATATGGCTGAAAGAGATTTAAAATGACAAATATGTTTGTCGCAGTAGAAAATTGCGTGTCAATCGGCACCCTAAACGGCCGAAATATCGGTGTCACAGATGGACGGTTTTTTATCTTTACATAGTAGATAATGCGATGCTGAAGTAAAGTTCTGAATCATTAAATTCTAAATATGTATTTATTTTTTACTGCTCGTTTCAGTGAAATATATTAAAGGAGGGGCCACTGGGACGAAAATGGCGTGTTTAAAAAATATGCCTTAGTTTAATAGTCAACTTGGCTATGAAATATATGACGTCAGAACTACGAAAAAAATTGGTAGAGCAGAAAGTTTTCTTGAATTTAATGGTCCGTGGCGATTTAAATAATCGCTTGTATTCTCTAGTTCGGCGATCAGGAACCAGCAGGAAGCCGCATCACAAGTATAGGAAATCTTGGCAAATCGTTGACTAAAGAAGTTTAAACACGTCTTTCCTTTTTCAGCATGTACAATAACACCGCTCTGAGCTAGGGTTAACAACCGTATAAAAACGACGAGTGATGTAAAGAATTTCCCATTCCTTTTCTTGTAACACAATTGTTGGCGGACATTGTGTGGATTTGATCGATTACCCACAATTCAAGATTTCGAAAACACTCGGTATGAAAGAACTGTACGGCACCCCTCAAAATGTTTTCATTATCTCACAAAAAATGTGGCTTTCTTGTTGTGGTTGGAATACTTTATTCCACTAGTTTTGTTTTGGAATAGCACGTTAGGATTAAAATGGGTCTTCGTTTTGTTTTTATTTTTTTATTATCGATAACAGATTTCATATGAACCACTGGACTTACGAAATGTAACAGCCTAACTGGTATCCTTACAATCATCTAAACTATGAAGGTTCTCACATTTTAAGAAACATGCCGTTGTGTATCATTTTATTGTATTCGCTATAAATACTGAAAAATATGCTAATGAATATATGAACCAAATTCTGGTAAAAACCACTGGCGAAATATAGTTATTATTGATCTGAATGGTTATAGAATGTTTCCTTTGGCCTGGTAGTATATGAAATAAAATCCCCGAAAACGTACTTTCTTGCAAAACTGGAATGTATAGTAAAGATCTTGATTAATGTTTTAAAACATGAAAATATAATGTATTATTGTTTATCACCTGCTCTTTGGGTAAGTTCGAATATTATCGGTAATATATCATTATTTCTTATTATTATCTGTTTGTTTTAGAATTTTCGCGTAAAACTACACAAGGGCCATTTGCACACAAGCATCCCTGATTTCGAATTGATACACTAGAAGAAAAGCAGCTAGTCAAGAACACCTATCGCCATCTCTTGGGCTACTCTTTTCTTGCCGAAATGTGGGATTTGACAGTCACTCTTATAACGCACCCACGGAATGTTGACCAGTCTTGTTTAGATCTGACATCTTCAGAAACCGTGGTTCAAGATCATTTCTGTCATGAAATAAATAAAATGATCATGCACAACTCGATAACCTTTCATCCCGAGATGTCTATGTAAAATGAAAGATTTTTGCTATCCATAGAATTCCATATTCCAATCTAAACGTTTCTAAAGCCTAAGTAAAATCCCATCTACCTATTATAAAATATTAGAAACGTAAAGTAATAGTAAATAAAATAAAACATATTGAGCTTTCGACCTACATCTTAGAATTTTAAGGGTGCATCCTTCTAGAATATTCTTTCCATACATGGAATGTTTGGTCGAAATGTATTCCATAAATCCCAGCCACACGATGTAGAAATGAAAAAAAAGAAAGAAAAAAGTAACGCATTGTAACAAATAAATTTAATTTTCTTGTCAGACTTGAATTAAACTGGTCTAGCAGTGTACACACACAAGGCAATGCCAACACAATAATATCAACTAGCTCCTTTTTTTTTCTTTTATTTAACAATTCGATAGACTTCTGTCCTCCCATGTTCTGGATCTTACAGCTTTTTCTTTGTAATCTTAATAACAGCACCTAGAGGATTGAATTATATCGCTACCTTCGTTTCTCAGTAGCAAAACTGAGGTAAAAACAATCAACTCTTGTAAACAAATAAGGCCTAACATCCCCCCATGATGTTTCCCGTTGTGTTGTATAAATTGGTATTTATCTTCTTTTCATTGTTCTCACTGTCGTGTCGACACTTCGTGTCGGCGAACTTTAATTGACCTTTCATACAATAATTATATTTATTGACTCAAAAGGTTTGTTTTTGAATTTCGCGCAAAGCTACACGAGGGCTATCTGCGTTAGCCGTCCCTAATTTAGCAGTGTAAGACTAGAGGGAAAGCTGCCAGTCATCACCATCCACCACCAACTCTTTGGCTACTCTTTTACCAGCGAATAGTGGGATTGAGCGTCACAATACTGATCCTTTAAAAACAACGCCAGCAGTCGTTTCGAAATGTAATTTACTCCAGTATGTCATTCCACCAACATTCATTACGCCTCGCGCAACTCTATGGGCTTCAGTTGCTATAAATAACACAGACTTTTAAATGTGCAAGTATGTTCTGCAGTCATTCGATGTAGAAGAGGCAGTTTCTGTTTGCTCTTCAAAGGACATCCCCGTCACACCAAACATGCTCGCCCTTTCAGCCGTGGAGGCGTTATTAAAGTACCCTTTCCAAGACAAATATTTTCAAGTTATCTGCACCACCTATAAATAACTGCAACGAATATTCCGCAAATCCATAACACTAGAAGTGTGGATACTCATTCATCAATATTTCATTTTCCAGTGTTGCTGAGTGAACAAAAGACTGGGTATGGAGTGTTTACTATAAAACAAATTACCACTTCAATGCGAATATTACCAGAAGACATGAAGGACTCCCTTTATTAGTTCGACATCTGTATTCTCAACATTAAGGTTTCCCGCTAGCCGTATACGTCTAGTGAGTATGGACATTAAACGCAACTTGTATATAGGGATTTTCAGTAACGTGGAAAGAGGTGTAGTTTGTACAAATGTCCCTCAGAACTGAAACTGCTGGTGACTGATTGAAGGAAAAGACATTTGGACAACATTTGTGCTACAATTGAACAGCTTGTGACGTCGATTGCATGCTAAGTCAAGGATATTATTGCAGTTTAAAGTGATGAAAGTCCTAATAAAGTGACCAGTCAATTGAAAATCAGTTAATTTGAGAAACAAATGAAAAATCATATTCCTTCTTTCAAAAGGCTAGTAGCAGTATTAAAAGAAAAAAAATAATCAGACAGTCTTATGATGTAGAACGCCTAAGCCGGCGAAGCATGATCCGTTACCAATATGTGTAAAATTGTATTACTATAAGGAGTGATGAATGGCTGGCATAAACAGCATATAAACTCACACTTCGTATGTTGTAATCCAGCAGACCTAATGAACTCCAGAACTGAGGCAAAGGCCCCTATCAGCAGTGACGTACAACACAAAGTATACTCGAAATAATATTATACTTCTCTTAGTGGAAACTCTCATGATGCGACGAAAAAATTTTATTTGCCTCACTGTAATGTAATATCACTTGGAATACTGTTTGATCTACTAAAAAAGGACGCAAGTAGATTTGACAAAACGTAATTATAAATCATACGACATCATAAACTGGGATCAACATCAAATTCTGGACATGCCTCACCATTGGAAGATTGTGAATATTAAATTATGGCTTGTACGTCAGCAATCTCTCACCAAATTACACAGAATAAATAATGACAACGCATTACCAGGTACGCCTGCTCACACAGAGAAAGATGTTCATTTATGAGAGTTTAAAATTTGTAGTGAAACTGGAGAGTTGTATTCATTGTTAAAAGATAAATAAAATACGATCTATTACTCCAGAAAATATATTTGGCTTTGTTTAAACCAACGTTTCGCCATTATGGCTTCGTCGGGGCAACCAAGACACTTGTTAACTAATTTAGGCTTATACAAAAGCCTGTATAAGTTTAAATCAGTTAACAAGTGTTTTGTTTGTCCCAGTGAAGCCGTAATGGCGAGACGTTGGCTCTTATACATAGTTTACAAAATTATACAGAATTATTTAATATATGTTCTTAAACTAGTTGTAATAAATTCATCATAATCAAATATATATATATATATATATGTACTTAATCTTTCATACTTGATCTCAGATATCCACAATTATACAAAATGATTTGATTTATATTCACAAACTAATTTTAATAAAAATGTTCTCAAGTAATAAATACAAATAGCAGATCCGCATACCACCAAACATGCTCGCCCTTTCAGCCGTGGGGGCGTTATAATGTGACGGTCAATCCCACTATTCGTTGGTAAAAGAGTAGCCCAAGAGTTGGCGGTGGGTGGTGATGACTAGCTGCCTTCCCTCTAGTCTTACACTGCTAAATTAGGGACGGCTAGCGCAGATAGCCCTCGTGTAGCTTTGCGCGAAATTCCAAAAACAAACAAACAAATAGCAGAATCCTTCAAACTCAATTCTACAAAGTGGTGTATTAAATACTTTAATTTCAACATTAAATAAGTGAAAATGTAAATAGAAATATAACAATTTTAACAATACAGAATAATTTAAAATTGTTTTTAAATTCGATTAAAATCACGATAACAATCTCTTGCTATAAAGGTGATCCATTATGTGTTTGTGTTAGCATCCATCGCCCAAAATTGGCTGGCTGTACACGGGCTATTTTGTTTTAGGAAATTTCCCCTAGAAGAGGGATAATAAGCTTCCTGAAATAGGGTACATTTCCACTTTTTATAGACTGTTAGCTTTGAATTTAAAGGAACAAGTACTTAATCAGTTAAATGAGTCAATTATTGTCTTCCACAAAGCAGGGTATACAATTAGCATCTAATGAGGTTATTAGGGATTTAATAACAAGAGAAAGAAGGAAGAGGAACATTATCTAACATTTTCCTTTAAACAGTTTTTGCTTCCTTAACGAGTACCATATATAAAAAAAACAATAAAATCAAACCATTAAATTGATAAACATGCATAAGATTCAAAAATTTAAAAACATACTAAGATCAAAATTAAAGAAAATATAAGCTGAACGGAGAAATATGCATGTTAAATCTTTCATATTTAATGTGTTTGAAAATAAAATAATTCTTAGTTTTCTAACAGAAATTGTTTGTCACAAATATTAATCTATCATTTATCATGCGAAAGGAAAACTTGTCACGCAAAAATTTAATGAAAGAGTGGATAGAAATTTTAGTAGCTAATCTGAATATTGTACTTTGAATAACTTGCAATTATTTTGCATTTAATTATTATAATGAACTATAGGCATTTTCACAAATAGATCAAATATTTTGTTGTTAATTTTTATATTCGATTATTCATTACAGATTACACTATGTTCGGTTCTTCACTTCTTATGTTCGCTTCTTCGGTTGGATATTGTCAGATGTAGTATGGTTGACATATTAAAATATCTTATTCTTGACTTTCACTCATAAGTTTTTAGAATTACCAAGTGATTAGTAGATTGATAATTATTTCCAAAGATTTTAAGAGCAATGTTAATGATTCTTTCAAATGTTTTGACACCTCGTCAAATTCAAAGATCTATAATTCAAGGGATTAGTTTTAGCTTTATTAAGTTCTGAAATTATGTTAATTGTACTAATTTTACAACTATCTGGAAAATAAACGGATACGAAATAAGATAAAACAAAAAATGCAGTTTGTTTGACTGAATCTCCTGTGAATTTTTTTTTTAGTATTAGTTACTGCATTTTTATCTGAACAAAGTGTAGTATTTAATATTTTAGAGCTTTTTTTAATTTCAAATATTGTAATTTTATCCACAAAATGTTTTATTTATACTCAGCGTAAAACAAGGTCGGAAAATCAAAAATTTTAATGGGAAATGTATAGTTAATTATCGTATCATTAGTTATTCTATCATTAACATAATGCCTAGACGTTACTTTTCAAATTCTTTCAATACATCTTTTATGATAGAACATTTAAAATGAAACCTATATACACACACAATAGCTCCACAAACAGGATTTTCAGAAGATTGTTTATTATGGATTTCGCTCAAAGCTACACGAGGGCTATCTGCGCTAGCCGTCCCTAATTTAGCAGTGTAAGACTAGAGAGAAGGCAGCTAGTCATCACCACCCACCGCCAACTCTTGGGCTACTCTTTTACCAACGAATAGTGGGATTGACCGTCACTTATACAACGCCCCCACGGCTGAAAGGGCGAGCATGTTTAGTGCTGGTCATGCCGGGCCCCTTTTCAGAAGATTACGTTAACAACCATTATAATTCAATTTCAACATGTTTCATAAACTTATCTTTTCTCAGACAGTTCTATTATTCTACGACATATAACTGTAAATATTGATCAGAAGTTTACATTATAATATAACTACCATATCTTTTTTGTGGTTAAACAAAAAGAAGTAAAAATAAACCGACCACAGAAATACCACTATCAACTATCCGACGATGGTTTGACTACACAAACACTGTGTTTCAAAAATCGCATCTACTTTTTAGACGACTATCGTTCAGAAATCAGATGGGCACAACACTGTGTTACTCAGTTTGACCTCGTACACTTTACAGTAACTTGTTCAAAACTGCTTGAATATGATTTTGGACAGAGTCTTTTATACAAAGTAGCGTGATCATGATGTCATCATAACACACCACACGACTGTGTACGTTGTCTACCGCTTGATCAAATTCTGTGCGCACGCACTGAAAAAAAACGGCATGGGCTATAACTAAAATCATAATAAACCCTACATTACCATTGATAAGAATAAACGAAGCAACAGAAACCTTAAAATGATAAACATGTGACATTCGTTATTTTCTATCTGAATGGCGCCTTATACGAGATATATATATATATAAAAAGCAATGGTTCCAACTTTTTTTTTTTAACTGCTAACCATACCGAGGGTAACCAGCCATCAAGAGATGCCGCCTACACGCATATCCAATTTGAATAGCGGGAGTGATTATCTCTTTTATAAAATCACAGAGCGCGGTCAGAGTGATCTCTGATCAACACGCTAATCATTAGGCCACTCCAGGCCTTCATAAATGGGAATTAGTTAAACATCGAAATACGATAACTACTTGTGGAAAAGCGTAAACTCTACTCTGCAAGACAAAGATGAGTGGACTTGATATATTACAGAAGAGGCTTAGAGTTAAACTGTAAACGTAAGCTAAAAGTTTCGGTAAAGCCAGCTGTTTAATAAACAGTTATATTCTTGAAACAAAACAGATGAAATGGTCACATTTTCAAACCGACATGTTTAACCAAAACTTATCAGTTGTAAGTAAGAGAAAACACTTAAACAGGAAAAGCAGTAACACAAAAACTAGCATCAACAAAAAAGTTAAGCTTCTGAAAATGAGAATAATAATAATAATCCTCATTACAATAAAACAGGGAAAACGTAATTATTCACACATATTCCAACAAGGACCAGAACTTAAATTGAAAATGTATTGAAGAAACAATAAGTGAATTGCCTTTTTTCTTCTTCACTGTAATGAAAAGAGGCGTATCTCAGTTTAAAATTTTCTTAGTTTAAATTAACTGACAAAATCAGCACACTGTGATATCATAATATTTATATTTATATTTGCTTTAATATAAGAAGGTATGTTCTCATGAATTGTTGAACTGGTGATCGTGTATTTCATTAAATGAATGTTTCAACGCTGTATTTTCTTATTGAATGACGTAGACGCCTTGTCGCACTCTAAATTGTTATGTTGGCTCCTAGCTGTGATATTGAGTAGATGTTTGTCAAGTGACAATACCAGTGAGTGAAGAAAGTGAAAGTTAGCAGTAGGCATACTGTGGTTATTATCAAGAGTCATAATGCAAGACGGAGGGCCCTGGAGTTAGTAGCAGACAAAGTATGTGTGAATGTATTGTGTGTAAGTGGAAATACGGAGATCTGCGATGTGGTGGTGAAAATCTGAATCCGTACGTTTGGTTAGCTCGTGGTTAACGGTGATACTTTCATCCAAATCAACCTATACAATCGTCCAAAAATAGTTGTACCACACTTATATCAAAATACAGTAGATTGCAATGAAGATCTTTCCACAAGTACTAACTATTTCTTACAGTGTATTTATTTTTCATGATTATTAACAGCCCAATACAATGGTCTTTCAATTACTGCACTGTACCTGTTCATGCTCAATCGGTTTTTAACTAGTCCGGTTTCTTAAGCTGTTTATTACTCTGTTACTATATAGTTCAGTCTTCGGTAGTTCAGTTTCTTAAGATGTTTATAATGTATACGTTCAGCCAGTCGTTACTGCTCGTTTATTATATTTTCCACGTTCAACCATTGTTATATTTTCTGAGCTGTTTATTACTCTGTTACTATATAGTTCAGTTTCTTGAGATGTTTATAATGTATACGTTCAGCCAGTCGTTACTGCTCGTTTATTACATTTTCCACGTTCAACCATTGTTATATTTTCTGAGCTGTTTATTACTCTGTTACTATATAGTTCAGTTTCTTAAGATGTTTATAATATATACGTTCAGCCAGTCGTTACTGCTCGTTTATTACATTTTCCACGTTCAACCACTGTTATATTTTCTGAGCTGTTTATTACTCTGTTACTATATAGTTCAGTTTCTTGAGATGTTTATAATATATACGTTCAGCCCGTCGTTACTGCTCGTTTATTATATTTTCCACGTTCAACCACTGTTATATTTTCTGAGCTATTTGTCATAATTTCTGCGTGTCTCCTACCAGTCGTTTCCAGCTCTTTTTTCGAGTAATTAAGTATAATTTCGAGTAACAGCCGTTAACTATATCCCGATATCAAGAACTATTTTCTCAAACACATTAAACCAGTAGCTAGCTAGGTCAATCTGTCTAACTGGCTGTTTACTACATTGTACATTTTCATCAGTTATTAACTGAATTCCTATGTTGCACTGTACCCGCGCTTCACGTTCTGACTAGGTCTGACTGTTTATCACGTTGTGCATCCCGTGCTGACTAGGTCGGACTGTTTAGTACGCTGTGCACGCACATCCCATGCTCACTAGATCCGACTGGTTATCACATTGTGCATCCCAGGTCAGACTGTTGAGCTCTCTCTACACTCTACATGCTGGTCCATTAAATCTTGCCTACCATATGTTAGTTTGAAGAAAAGGTACCCGCTTTCTTAGAAAAAATCTCAGATATAATGCTATTACTATAATGAGTTAAAAACTTAGCTAGTTCTATGACTTTGGTTAATCCAGTCCTTAAAGTGAAAGTCAGGGATGGGAGAGTTCCACTGCCTAATGTTTGAGGTCATTCCGCTTAGAAAGCTTTAAGAAATGAACTAGCCAGGACAACATTTTATCAAGTATGTACTGTATATCGGAGAGGAGAGACGACGTCAATTTTGGCGACAGCTTTGGACGACCTTCCATGACAAAGT
>NW_013670653.1:0-2033 GCF_000517525.1 Limulus polyphemus | reverse complement strand
ACTATTGGTAGTAAACATTAAATTGACTACATAGTAGATACTAGATCAGAGATGACTATTGTTACCATAATGAATTAACAGTCCATTAGTTGTTGATTTTGTTATATATCCGATATCATTTGACCGAAACTGCAACATAAGATATTTTCCGGATACGTATCTGGGAACGAGAATTCGATTACTCTTTTCTGTATGGGTGTTAGCTATGGCATTCAAACATTCAAATGGGTTCGTGTTATGAATCATAGCATGTGAATTCACGTGTTTGAAATCCACAGTGTGAACTGTAAACACACATTCACATGCATCAATTCAACATGGTAAACACACACACACACAGGCTGACAGAAGAGATAGAAGAAGGCTGAAAACTATACAAGGGTTATCTGCGTATCGTAGTCCCTCATTTTGAACCGATAGACGGGAAGGAAGACAGCTATTCAACAGCACCCAACACAACTCTTGGGCTACGCTTGTATGAACGAATAGTGGGAATTGACCATCACTGTTTATATAGTACATCCACGGCCCCAAAAGTGCAGAGCGCGTATTTGCGATTGCGGGACGCGAGCCATGAACATGCGGATTCATAGTCTGAGCACGCTGAGGAAGGGTTTGTGAAGAGTGGCTGCCAAGAGCATACACGTTAACGGTGTGAAACATATAACATAACCTTATTTTTTTAGAACTATAAGTGTCTTCAAGTTTTACAAGTAAACGTACAATAAATCAATAAATATAGTTTTACAACACGGTATTTTGATTTAAACATATCTACGCAAAATCAGATATTCCCGCATACTTTCACGTTCGACTTTAAAAAGCAGATTTGTGCTTATTTTACCATGTAATAAGCTCGTCGTAAACAAATATACTTTGGGTATTACTCTCTAAATTGATTTAAATGTCCGTTTTTACATTATATTTTGATACTAGATTAATACTTTAAATTCATTATGGTATGTATATGTTACGTAATCAGAGAAAATGTTTCCAAATAAATTCAGAGAGTAAACTTAGATAAAACTGTGAGAATTCAAAGTTTTAATTCTTCCACGAATAAAGCGAGGTCGGCTCTACTGCAAAACACATTGAAGTTAACACTAATGTATACAATATCTTTTAGTTCATAATTTCACACATTCATGACCGAGTAATACATAAAACGGTTATCCTATTTGGTTAATAATAAGTTATGGTTGCTAATAATGACGTCATAAAATACCTCACTGACCATTCCTCATTCTTTTTTGTTTTTCGTTATGGGATTATTATTTTTGGCATTTTTAAAGAGGATAATTGATGAAGAAGGCAACAGTGAAGACTACCAAGTTAATATGCTTAATTTTGATTTTTTTCTCAAAGGGAGTGCATTCTTTAAAATTAGAAAGACAAGCAAACAATAAGATAGAAAGTTCCTCTTTTTTTGTTTCAAACATTAATGTACTTATTTTTTATTTCTTAACTTAGTTTAATTCCTTTAAATACGGAAGCTTACATTTTGTCGTAATACGTTTGTTCTTTTCTTGCACGCATTACTTGTAAATAAATAGTGTATTTCTCTAAGTTTGAATATGAAGCGTTTACTATAATAGCTCTTAAATTCACATCCGTACGTATGTGTTTACTGGATATACTAAATACGAAACAAAACCGATAGATAACTAATTATTGCTGATAAAAGTATTAAACACGGGAGACCCACTACATAGGACTGATCGTACTGATAAAAGTATTAAACACGGGAGACCCACTGCATAGGACTGATCGTACTGATAAAAGTATTAAACACGGGAGACCCACTACATAGGACTGATCGTACTGATAAAAGTATTAAACATGGGAGACCCACTACATAGGACTAATCGTACTGATAAAAGTATTAAACATGGGAGACCCACTACATAGGACTGATCGTACTGATAAAAGTATTAAACACGGGAGACCCACTACATAGGACTGATCGTACTGATAAAAGTATTAAACACGGGAGACCCACTACATAGGACTGATCGTACTGATAAAAGTATTAA
>NW_013670652.1:69214-73077 GCF_000517525.1 Limulus polyphemus | reverse complement strand
TTGTATACGGATTAATTACATAATGGTGTTTAACTTTATAATATGTGATTAATAGCTCTTCTGGTGTTAAGATTTATCTTCTTTTTCGCGATTTCTAATTACCGAGTTTATCGCTAACATTATTATAAGACGTTATGATAACGTTCTATTTCAGTTTAGAAATGTTGAAACTACATCTAATAGTTTATAAAGATAAATTGCATATAAACTTTCTCAAGGAGTTTAATTAAACAATTAAATGTATTACTAAATTCTTGAATTTTAAGGTTGTCATTCACCAATTTCATCTTAGAAATACAAATTAACAAGATTCATGTACATGTAAAAAAAACATCTGATTAAATTAGCTTAAGATAATTAATCTAAGATAATCAGTCAAGACTCGTTTATAAACAACCATCATGTCTTGGATGAAATTGACAAGAAAATTTAGCTCTTTGTTTAAAATTCAGCGTATCCAGTATGTTAAAATTTGAAATTTATTTTCGACACATTGAACAAATTTTACAATTATTTAATAATATTTAAAAATAGCTTTAAAGTAATTTTTAATAATTATAACTTCATTACCAACTTTTAGTTGTAAGATTTGTTAGCCTTAAAAACCGAATAAAAATAATAATATAGTTTTTAATAAATCCGATAAAGGAAATAGCGTAGTTATTTTGGATGAAACGTAATATCTAAGTGAAGTTGATACATGATATTTCAAAGTATGCAGGATCAACAGAAGAAGAGTTCATATAAAAACAACAACCTAATTACCTCAAAACTTTCGTTAAATGAACTTTCCTTCCTCATAGTTGCAAAGTTCACTTTCCAGAAATACTCGGATTACTTTGGAATTCTTTCTGACGATACATAAAGTTGGTAACATCTTGAGTGATTCAACTATAACTTCTAAAGCTTAACCATGATGCTATTGATGCTAAATAAATCAAATTAGAAATATATATATTGTAATTAAATTAAGATAATGTGTTTTCTTAGACAAAATACTCAGAAATTAGACCATCAGAAAGTCACCCATGGAGTTATTATGGTCTTTTGAAAGTACATAAAGAAGACTTTATTCTCTCTTTATTTAACCCTACTTTTTATAATTTTAGTAACGCACATGATGATTTTATTTAATTAAATAATTCACCAAACAACATAGAATAATAACATGCAAAAAACAAAGAATTTCCTCTAACTATCACAATGTTTCTGGCTTTCCAACTATACAACAAGAGCAGTTACAAATTCATCCAAGCTAGTCTTATCTTTCCCATGGGAACGAAGCTTGTAGTAAAATAAAAATTGACAATTATCTGTTCAGAACACAATGTAATATAATATGTCATTTGCTAGATGAAAACCTTGGATTTATATTGGTTGTATATAATATAGAATTAAACGTACGAGAACCATTAACAAATCCTGAAAGAGATGATGTAATAGGCAGGTGTGGCAAGAGGGGTCTGATTTTTTTATGTGATGGCCCTGTAACTAAACAAAATTGAAAGCTATAAAAATTATGGTTTCACTGAGCAATGACGATTTTATAGTGAGTAATTTATGTTAAATTACGTACTTATTGAAGAGGTGGTGAATAAAATAGAGAAAATGGGATGGCTACAGAAAATGTATCACCTTTCTCACACTCGGGAAATTCAGGATTGTTTTTAAATGTTGCCTTATAAAATTAAAAACTTAAACTTACATACTATTAAAGCTACGATTTTACACTATACTAAGTGGATAACGTACAAAAGTAGTTTAATAAAAGTTTGAATGTAAGTCAATAAAACATCGTGATATGCGCAGTAAATGATGCCCGGGTAGATAGCGTTAAGACCTATAGTTTCAAACATTGGAATCATGCTTTGGAAGATTTATTATGTTACTGTTGACATTGAGTCAACAGATGCATACTAATAGTAACATTACTTTAAAACAAACTATGCAGTTAAATACAAAGTTAATATTAATGATATGTCAAACGAGTTATGCATTCAAAACCTGTATTTCTGGAGTTAAAGAATTTAACAATTAAGAAATCGTATTTTTTGTTCAATCTTTATGATCAAGGTTTTTGTTGTGGGTATTAGACTGGCTCCTTATCTAGCTAATGTTTTGTTTTTTTTCATGAAAAAACAATTGTTAGACGAGTATCCACAGAACTTTTCTCGAAGGTATGTGCATAGTACTTTTATTACTCTCCAGAAGTAAGATCCTATTTCTTAATTGTTAGAGTACTGGTTTAGAGATTGTTCAGAGTTTCAGTACAGTGCATGCCATGAACAAGGCCATACCATTAAAAGGTGTCCTAATTGTTTTTTGTCACAAATGTCTTGCATGGACACTATATATTTTCTTGTACCAAATTAGAGTGTAACAATGATATCCCCAAGATTGTGGACTGCGTAGTTTTAGATCAAGGCCACGCAAACGATGGCACTATGGTGAAGGTTAATTGCACCAATAAATAAGTCAATACGTCTGCACTTGAAATTGAATAGGTTGGTGATCAGATTTTGAAGTGTGAGAGAGGTGAAGTATCGGTGAGTGCAGACCTGCAGACTGTGGTAAACCACCCGAGATACAGGCCACCCCTTTAGTAGAATCGTTGAATGTTTCTTCTTATTTTGATCTAACATGGAGATGACTTCGAATAACCCAGCTAACAGTGTTAGTGTAATGATGTGTGTGAATTATCCAATCAAACAATTATTACCACTATTTCTACAAGTGGTGGTTTTGTGTCGGTTCTGACTATTTGTTCAGTCATGGGTAATGTTAATAAGTCTTCAGGGGATGACGATATCAATATGTTATGTAACATTGACTCCAGGTTAAAGAGTGACGACAAGAGCAATGCTCGACCAAAGAGAACTAAATTAATTATATTTAAAGATAAAACGAGTGGAAAAACGAGACTTACCGCTGTTAAAGAGTTATAACATCTTTCGTCCTTGAAATAAAGTTATGGTTCTTATTGGAGCTTTAGATATTTGTTGTGGTAAAAGTAAATATACCATTGACCGACTAAAATAAATTTTTGCTACAACTGACTATGATATACTGTGTATTCGGGGAACTCATTGGGACAGTGATATTATTAATATTATTACTGGTCAATAGAATGTAAATTTATTTCAAAATTTTCGTTGTGAGGGTAATAACCGAGTTTCTATTTTAACAAAGAAAAATTTAGATATTACATTTAGCAGTTTTTGTCATAAGGATAATAATGGTCATGTATTAGGTATCGATTTTGTTATTCAAGAAATAGCCGTCTCGGTGTGGAATATTTACTTTTCAAATTTTTCACACGCACGTTATAATTTCTTTCAAGAGTTACAAACTAAATTACAACAGGGCAAGTTAATAGTGTTGATGGGTGATTTTAATTATGTATTGGAAATACATGTCGATAAAGATCCTCCGATTTATTATTTTGATAGATCTCGGACAAGTTTAATTGATTGTATGTGTCATCATAATTTAATAGATATTTGGAGAAAAGTTCATCCTATGGAGAAACAATATACTTGGAAGAGAATTTTTCATAACCAGTTAAATCAATCGCGTATTGATAATTTTTTTTAATTTCTTGTGGTGTTCCGTATTATAATTTCAAATGGTCTGAAACCGAGCTAAATGATACTTTAAATTTAGTAGTTAAAGTATACTTTGGATTTAGCAGTTAAATAAAAGCCAATATATAGTCAGCTTATAATATTTGCCAACAAAGTTGATACACAGTTTTCTTTTTTAACTTTTTTCTTTTTACGTTTTAATATACACAGCGTGGTCACAAGTAAATAGACACCACCTTTTCAGAAAAGATGAAAATTTTTAGTCTATATTCACATGAA
>NW_013670652.1:53923-68411 GCF_000517525.1 Limulus polyphemus | reverse complement strand
CAAACCATCACGCTGAAACCACCATGCTTCACAGTTGGTTGCAATCTGTTGAGCCAAAACTCTTGGTGAGGCATTCTCCAGACCCTCCACTGGCCGAAAATTGATTCGTCTGAGAGCAATACGGTCTTTCAAAAGTCCAGAGGCTTGGTCATCATATCACTTGCCCACTTCTTTCGTCTGACTACGTTGGCAGGCCTTAATAAGGACTTCCGTCTAGCTGCTCTGCAACGATAATCCAATCTGTGGACAATCCGTTGAACAGATTTCGGGCTCATCCAACCAACTTTGGCCACTTCTGCAGTCGGTAATCTAGGATCCATTTCGATGCTCCTCTTGACAGCCCTTTTCTCCGATGGACCAGGACGACCCGGACGCAGCTCAGTTGTTTCCTTGCCGTGTTTCCTGAACTGCACGATGATTCTGTTGACTGTCGAAAACGGTATTCCCAAATTCTGCGAAATTTGCCGCTGACTTATTCCACCATCTGCTCCTTCCTCTAACAAAATCTGACAATTCAGAGAACCTTGAGTTCTAGGCATGTTGTAGCACAAGATAATTAGTGTGCGGACCATTTTCATTTATATAATGCTCTGTAAACACAAATTAGTTAGCATAACTCAGTTAAATGATGAAAAATTAGGTGTCTACTTACTTGTGACCACTCATTCTACACACAGCAATACAATTTACAATAACAGTTATTACAAATAGTTATTACAAACAATGATTTACAAACACAAGAGTCACAAATTTACAACCAATATAAAGTCTTCTTTCTAGTCTGGAACTTTCTTGATGAACGAGTTAATTACGAGTTGATGTAGGTATGATTCGCTAACGGGAAGCTAGCTAGCTTTGTCCTTCGTTATTCACGCCGATAATTTTCCTACCGGTGACGTTAGGTAATGTTTTCGTAAAAATACTAATGTCCGATTAGAATCCACTGAAGTTAAACAATTTGTAATGTTCGAACTTTGTAAAGGTTCCTGGTCAAATATCTGAAATCTTCCGATTGATAAGCGTTATAACAATTACAGTTATAGCTTCCGAAGTTTATAGCACACTGACTATAGCGAACTAATAATAGATACTCTCCCTTTGGCGCATCGCGTTGGTTATATTTATAGCCGTGTGGAAGCGTCCTAGAAATTTCAGTTTTACGTAACTATACAAATTTAAGCGTTTACGTACACACATATATTGCTATTTTTTACTCTCGAAAATCTTCTACAATATTGGAGAATAGGCGGGAGAAACAATACATATCTAACACTACAAGCTACGTATGTTTTTAAATATAAACTTAATCTAAACAACGTAGATATGAAAATAAATGTATAATAACAAATTCGTTACATATTTAAAAAGCAAAACTGTAATTATTATAAATTATAACTTTAGGCAAATTAGATCAAATTATTAATTTAAAGACCTGATTTTTACTATAAAGTTCATATCTATTGATCTATATCGCCCTCTGATAGTTCACTCATGAACGATCTGCACGATTATCATACCGACGCACCCTCTGGTGTCACTTCGCGGTCTAGCAATGTGCCCTCTTATGAGTCATACTTGTACTATGGTGTTATCCTCTTAGCAACATGCTCCTGACAACACGTCCTCTGGTGAGTTGCACTCAACCTACAGGTCATTTGCACATTACAAAATAGCTATATAATCATCAGGTGTATATAACAGTTACGTAACACTCAGGAGTATGTATTAAGTACTATTTATGTATCTCTTAGGTGTCAGCATAATTGACATTTAACGTATGTAACCGTCAAGCATTATCGTTTGATATAAAGAAAAATTCAAGAAGACCAAGGTTAAAAAGAATGATTTCAGAAAATTATCACTTCAAAATGAGAATAAATAGATACCAGGAACAACGAGCACTTAATCTTGAGCAAATAAGAATTAAGTTAAAGAACTCAGTTTTACAGATACAGAATCTATTGCATTTAGGGAGCCAGCATTGAGAAGAATCACGTTATAAGTCTTAATAAGAGCCTCAATTACTTTAGCATTATCATTAAACATGATAAGATCCCCATAAAGAGTGATATGTTTTGTAACCCCCACATAAAAGGACACAGGTGTCAATGTTTTAGACCTTCTGTAGATAAATGTTTAGATTTTCTGATGATATTTAGAGAGTGCTATCACTAATTTTAAGTACAGGTTTTCGCCAAAAGCGAAATTAAAAAAAAAAAAAGAAACCGAGACGTCCAGCTCAAAAATTAACGTAATATTAAAAGAATCATAGTTTTTCTTCTATAGAGGTAATTAATCAAATGCGTTTGACCTTTAACCTCACTGTATAGGAACAATTTTGAAAAAAATGAAACCTTTCCAAACCAGACATGAATCAAAATTGTGTTTTTAATATTTGATATTTTAAAACTGAATACATAAGGGTAAACAGCCATGTCACGGACTAGGCAACCAGTCAACAACACCCAATTCATATAAATCTAATTTAAACTAAATAGCGATATTGACGTAAACTTGCCCCTCCACCTCTTCTATCCCCAACTCTAAATCTACCCAAGTTTAGCACATATTTAGTGCTGATTTTGTGCTATTTTGTGCTGTAAATTCCAGAATTTTTGCTGCGCTACAACTAGAATTATGAGGCAATTTTGTGGGGGGACTAACTTCAGTCCCCCACCGACTTTGATCAACATGAAACTTGTTACACATACTTAGTGCTGAGTTTCTGCTATAATTTCCAGAACTTGTGGTTCACCACAACTAGAGATATTAAGGAACCTTTTTTTGTATTGGCCTACTTCATGCCAGCATATCACTGACTCCGTTACGCATGAAACTTGTTACACATATTTAGTGCTGATTTCGTGTTCAATTGTGTCACAAATTCCCAGATTCGTGGTGAACTATATAGCTTTAATTATGAGGCGATTTTTATGTGTGTGCGTGTGTAGAAATCGGGTTGTTAATTTCACGACAGTATGTCTGGTATCCAAATAAGACATTAAAAAAAATCGCGATAGTTCAATTTTATGTACGTCCTGTGGTTATTAAAGATAGAATCGGTTATTCTTGCACAAAGACAATATCGTAGAGTGTTTGGATAATATTCACCAGTTAAGAATTCTATTAAGTGTAGTTTTATTTGTTAAACATTAAAGGAAACCGATAAATTTTTATTTATATAAAAATGCATCATATAAAAATATTCATATAGATGTACTTAAACAATACTGAGATAAATTATCCGCCGATACACAGTAAAATACAATAAATCAAGGTAAGTCGTTGAGACTAAAAGTCAGTCTGAGGAAAACGTCAGGTACTTATATATATAAAACTTTGAAGTTCGATCTATTGGATCTCAATTTATTCTTACTTCACAATTTCTACAAATATCTACTTTTGTTACCAGATTATTCGGAGAGTCATCCAAAGTCTTATAAGGTTTCCTGAAACGTACTGGTCATCAGTTTAATGGAGACCTCCAAAGACTGGATATGGTGAAACAAATCATCATCAGCCCGAATCGCTAAATTGTGATTATTAAATATCTTAGTCTTTAAATCATTGAAATTTCTCTCTACTGTAGCACTATTGAATAATAGGTGTTATTCAATACTCTAATTATAGAAATGAATCACCAATAAGTGTTTTACATATAAAACATTAGGAAATGCAAAAGTATGACATGCAACTCAAATATAGAAGTGATAACTATAATCAATATGCTAACTGCATACTAAATCGATACTTAAAAACACAATCAGCTTTACTAACTGTCTCATTCAATATTTATAAAAATGATAAAATCCTTTCACGACAGATAATTTCAAAATAGTGTAAAGTAAATTATTGGCTATACTATAATTTTTGCCTCGTTGAAATAATAAATATATTAATATAGTAAGCATGAAAAACTATCATATGTAACAGTATCATAATAGTTGTCTCGTTAAAATAATGGTTCTACTTGTAACTTTTTAGGACATTAAATCTAGACTACAATGTTGATGACGTAATCAGTTGTTGAGTCACGTTGAGACACCCCACGATAAACTCATCGTCTTATTAATCTATCAGTCTATAGAAACTCCATCCCCTGTAACAGCGCTAACATTAGTAACACAATTTACCAAGTAATAGCACCCGCCTATAGAATCTTAGTAACATAATCCACCTAGTAACACCATTCACATTTGTAAAGCACATATAATACAGTTAAGTATATACATGAAAAGTATAAACATAAGATAAGACAAGTTAAAATCTGTATGCAATCCTACGGAAGTATAGTAACACTTCCCACCTATAGAAACACCATCTGCCTTTGTAAAACACACACAATATACTAAGTAAGATCTTATGATAATAATACCGTCCACCCATAGAAGAACTGTAAAACATGTGTAAGCGAAATCTGTTAAGTAACTGTCAACATGTGTAAAATGAAATATTTTGTCCAAAACTCATATACTGTTACACACAATAAAATCATAGTTATATGGGTAGAGGAAAATAATAAGAATATATTTAATCCATACATCCAAACTAGTGAACCGTGTATAAATTGAAACAGTAAGATTGTATGTTAAATTATTGCATGTTATGAAATATGTTATCACAAAAAATCTGTCCTCTTCAAGACAGATTTTTGTAAAAGTAAAAACATGAAATGCCCTAAAATGAGTTCATCATTCCATTGAACAAATCATTTATAGAAACACATCTTGTCATAGCAGTACTAACCTTAGTACGCCTGGCATGACCAGGTGGTTAGGGCGCTCGACTCGCAATCCCCGTCCCACGAAACATGCTCGCCCTTTCAGCCGTGGGGGCGTTCTAATGTGACGGTCAATCCCACTATTCATTGGTAAAAGAGTAGCCCAAGTATTGGCGGTGGGTAGTGATGACTAGCTGCCTTCCCTCTAGGCTTTCACTGTTGAAGTAGGGACGGCTAGTGTAGCTGTATACAGCCCTACGGAAGTATAATAATACTGTCCGCCTATAGAAACACTATCTGCCTATTTGTCATCAACATTATAGTTTTCACTTCTATATGTTGATATTTGATTGAGTTAGCTATTTTGTGATTGAGCTTTACGTATTTCTTAGTATAATAATAAAAATGTTCTTGACAAAACATTTGACTTTTGCATGTTATTTCATTAGGTGTATAGGTTTTGCTTTTATACTTAATATACTGTATAACATATTTTTCTTCTGTTTGCTCTGAGGAGGGTGTTAACTGAATTTTTTAATTAATCTGTATGAAACACTTAACGTGTATTTATGGAATTCTCTTTCTCAATAGTTGTAGGGAACATACATTCAGAATAGTATATTATGATTTTACTCTATAATGAATAAAGGATTGCAACATATCACATATTTTACATTTCCAAATACGTTATTATTTCACTTATATAAAACCAAAATATGCTTTAAGCAGGCATCGTCAATATATATCTGTTAAATCACAGATTTATCATGACTAAATCAAAGAGTAACAACGTATGTCTTATAGGGGCGGATGGTGTTTCTATATGCAGACAGTGTTACTATATTTCTATAGGATTGCATGCATAGTTCAACTTGTCTCAGTTTAATTTCAAAGTTTCATTTATATATTTAATTGTATAGCATGTGTTGTACAAAGATGGGTAGATAATGTTAGCAACACATTTAACATACAGTAGTATATGATTATAGTTTTTCACTTCTATATTTAATTTAAATGACACACATTTTGCATTTTTTATGTTTTATATGTAAAACACTTATTACTGATTCATTAGTATAATGTCTATAATTAATATAATGTATAACATCTATTCACCTTTAAAAGGATGCTTATTTAAATCTCTAAATAATAAACAATAATCTAATATTCATGTTTAGCTTTATAAGTTGATCTGTTTCACTAAAGGTTAGTTTTAAAAGATCTACTTAAATAACTATGTTAAACCATTACTACCGTAGAAATTTTATTCTTACCTTTCTTTAGAAACTTTCACAATTTTTTGTCTAGAGCTTGTTTTTTGCTGGGTTGGAACCTTATGCATAATGCTGACTAAAACTAATAGCATATAGGCATTCTTTCCATTTCTATCTGCAGGTTATTAATGACAGAAGTGATCTCTAAACAATGTGGACACTTTAATGCTATTGGTTATTTAGTCTGACTCCTTATGAACTTTTACTAATCTTTTGTATGTCCGTGAATTTGAAAGTCAGTAAACATAGTTTATTGAATCTTTTACTTTACATAGTGATACAAAACACTAAATGTCTATTCAAGACCTTCTGTTTTGTAAGATCTGATGGGACATGTTCAATATGTACATTTCAGTTAGCATACAATTTTTGTATACTTTCTACTCAATTAGTCTCCATGAACTGATTGTTCGTGTTTCTAACAGATGTGCTTAACCATCTAATACAAGTCTCCATATAAATATGCTATCATCAGTGTATGTAAGCAAACTCACAAACTCTAAATAAAACTGTTGTTACACATACTGAAACATATATTCACAAAACTTCAAGTGGGGGATTATGATCTCGGATCAACTGTTCAGATTTATAGATAACTGTTCATAGAAAACTTGCAAGAAAGATCAGATAACAGATTAATGCTGATGTTCATTGTAAATATTAGAAATGAGAAACATTTTCATCAGAAGATGTGATATGTGCAATCATAGTGTTATTTTTCTCAGAATGTGATGGTTCTGAAAAGGACCTTTAAATTTCAATTGTTTAAACAAAGTCATTTTCTTCAGATGAATATCCTTGTCTTCTCCATTGTCTGAACGAATCCTCATTTGAAGAACATGATGCTGATTTAACAGTATACATACAGCCCAATGAAATAATATCTGTGGTATATTCAAGTGTTCTAGCATGTAATTAATCAAATAGACTAACTCACCGGGAACAATACATAAGGGACAGTATGTAAAGTGATTGATCTAATATGACTATAGAACATTTCTTCATTTATAAACTCTACAAAACATATAATGAATTGACTATCTGCGTCGAGTTGGAATTTTCGACAATAGATCTTTTGACCCTCTCGCTTATAGTCTGCCACAAGGTCATGTTATTAATGAGAACTTTTTAACTTTGATAAAACCCATGTTTCATCATAAAAAGAAGTATGTTATAAGTAAAACCACTAAGGAGTTAATATATATATATATATATATAATTGTGGATACAACGTTTCGAGTAATGCCCTTCTTTAGATATCATTAACTGAACAGTAAATCCGTAAACGAAAACATTCTAAATAGAAGGTCGTGTGACGTGAAAATGTAACAAATATACGTGTATAACAATGATTACAAACAATAGAAAGAATAGAAAGTGATAAATACATATATATACATACATACAAGCGCACAGACACATATCTATACACCCAAATATATACACATAAATGATTATATAAATATATACATACACATATACAAACACATGCGTGCACACGCTCGCACGCACATACATATATGAATAATAAGTGGACCCTGAGGGTGTGCAATTGGGTATTATTACTTATCCATGTGCGTGTGCATCTTATTATGAGGCAAGCTAGTGAAAAACCACATAGAAATTAAATGTGACTACTATAACTCCAAGAGGAAAGAACCTAGAAACATGAAGTTTTGCACACATATTAAGTGGACCCTGAGGGTGTGCAACTGAGTATTATTACTTATCCATGTGCGTGCTCACATGCGTGTCTTTTTAATGAGGCAACCTATAAAAATACACATAGAAAAGAAGTGGTTCCTTATATTACACATAAAAATCACAGACAGACACATACACGCGCGTGTGCGTGTGCATGTATGTGTCTGTGTATGTGTGACCACCATAGCTCCAAAATTAAATTTTGCACCCATACTAGGTGGACTATGAGTATTATTACTTATCTACGTGCGCATGAGCATCTTTTTAATGAGGCAAGCTAGCAAAAACCACATAGAAACGAAGTGGTTTCCTATATTAGAAATAGAAATCACAGAAAGACAGACACGCAGGGGTGCGAGTATGCACGTGCGTGTCTGTGTATGTATGACCGCCATAGCTCCAAAAGGAAAGAACCTAGAAACCTGAAATTTTACACCCATACTAAGTGGACCCTGACAGTGTGCAACTGAGTGTTATTACTTATCCATGTGCATGCCACAGCCTAAACTCTTCACATGAGGGTTCTGCTTCAGGTTGTGGTTTGGAGCCCATTACCGTCCCAGACACTTTGCTGTAGAAGTTTTTCGGCTTCATGGATAATACTGTAGGATTCTTCTTCGAAATATTAGGTGCTCTAACTCGACATTATTTAACAAACTTGTTGTATTAGTATTTCTTTTCGAAAACAGTGTATATATATTCCAGTCTTAAGTGTAACTGTAGTGACAATGAACTGTCAAATGGTCAGTATTTCGCCGTGAGCTGCACATGGCGTTTGTGGCACCACGTGGCTTGCACACTTGCAGTTATATATTTTCACTATAATAGAATTATATAAGTTCAAATAACGTGGTTTAGCCCTTTGTATCTTTACCATGTGCTGAAAATCCTCATTTTATAAATGAAAATAAATTTAACTTAGACGTACAAGACGTGACATACATTCAAGTACTTTGTCACTAACTTCCGGTTACTTATAAAGCTGAATTATGCAAAAAATACTCTATGCTGGTTATTTACAGTATAAGATTAACCCTCTTATTGCTGGTTACTTATTAGCTATGTTGTACTAATTCACTTACCGCTGAAAGATTATTGGCTAAGTAAACTGCCCCCCAGTGGCACAGCGGTAAGTCCGTGGACTTATAACGCTAGAAACCGGGTTTCGATACCCTTAGTGGGCAAAACACAGATAGCCCATTGTGTAATTTTGTGCTTAACTTCAAACAAACAAGCCAAGTAAACTAAATTACTTACTATTGGCTATTTACTGGCTAAGGTAAACCATCCATACGCCTGTTGCCGACAATCTGTTGACTAATCCCCTCAATGTAAACAATTTTTTTAACTGAACTACTAAATCTTTGCTGACTAGTGATGAAAAGAGCTGACATAGCAACCAAAAAATAGTCATCGTCCTGTGTTAAAACAGAAGTGTTAACTATATTCATTGATTTGTAGTGTTTATATGCATCAAACGGCTGTGAGCTAGTGACCTTGACGAATCATCATTATGAAGCAGTACAACAATGCTGCTATAGGAATTGAGCAATATGCTGTCATCCAATAAAATAAGACCACTGCAGCAATTGGTGTTAAGCCCAAAGCTGTAAAATGTGTTCTATACACACAGCAGATCTCGAACCGAGTTTTAGCGTTACAATCCCTCAAGCTTATCGTTGAGTCACTGGATGTCTCCAGTAACAGTATTATATCAAGTACACAAAGAAAATGCAATCCAATAGTTTGATACATGATGTATCACATGAACTTTCAATACACAAAACTTTTCATGCCTTACACAGTCCTTGCTGTACGTGCAAATTCGTGCACATTAGCGTATCGTTACACTTACATGATTTTCAGTTAGCATCAATATACTTGTCTATACTCAGTCTTGTATGTACAAAAATTAATAAAATATTTAAGTTAAAGCACATGTTATACCACAGAGTGTTAGTCACTCATCTAGATATGTGTTTGAAACGTGATTAGAACAGCCTTGCCTATAAATATAATTCTATCATGTTGATTACATATAACAGAATTAACATTACATTGTGAAAATATTTCATATCTATGTTTAATTTACAAAACAACAGTTGTATCTCAAAGATAAGTTACAAAACAAATTTCTCGACTCGCTAACATACTGCCCCGGTGTTGATAATGTTCGTTTAAAATTTTCGTGCAAATATACACAATGGTTATCTAAACATAGCCGTCCCTATATATATATAGTGCAAACAGATCCCTATGACTATACAAAATTATGTTAATAAATTCAATGTGAACAGGAACGTAGCTTTTACAGAATGGTAAATGTTTTAATGTAAGTTTCTCTTTTTATCATATAGACTTATAATGAAGTTTTCTGCGTAACGAATTATATGACGTAATGGGTAAAATGTGTAGAACTTGGTTAATGATTGATAATTCAACGTCTGCTGCTAGAGCCAGTTTTTAAAGCTAAAGATGAGAGCCATGATATACATTAGAATGTCAGCAACACTCAGTTTCTACAGACTTGAAGACATTTATTGGTTAGTTTGAAAAGTTGTAGAAAATAACCATTGAATTATATATTATTTTGGTTTATAGAGTCAAATGAATTGATTCACCTGTCTTTACTATAACATGTGTTTCAAATTTCATTTCAGCGCAATATTAATAACACATTTCACATAATAAGATATAGACAAATAATTACACACATCTTGAATTTATCATAAATGTATATACTAGATAAAACATTACTGAAGCTTAAAATTAGGTTGTGTGTTATGTTCAAACCAGTTGTTTAAACACTTTATATAATAATATGCACACATCTTATATTTTACTAAAAATTATTTTTGTTTTGGCAAATAGTTTTTCTGGATAACAGCGTAATGCAGTTTTGTGCATAAATGACGCTATGAAACGTCAACAAAAGAAATAATCATCCCACATAACATATAAGTGTACAGAATGTGTATCGCTCCAGTTAAACATGCGTATTGTGCAAAACCCTTACTAACGTACATATCATGTGCGCACTGCTGCAGGTGTATTTGTAAAAATTACCGAGATATGTTTTACAGCACTTTATGGATAGGCCTCTTTGTGATATGAAGAACATTCACAAAGTTTACATGATCCAAAGTGAAGTAACTCGAAACAGCTTTTACTGCTGTAATTTTGAAAGGTTTCGGTTATTTTTTCGTTTTTTTTTTAATGTGTATGCAACCTGTGTCGACTACGATTCGTGAATCGTTATAATGTTTAGTAACCTATATAATTATCTAAGTCTAATTATGGACTAATTTTAAGTAAAGTAATTTGAATGGGTTAACTTGTAACTAATTAATCGTTTGACTGAGACAGTGGTCTTGCTATAGGTTTACTCTATTATTAGTGACTCATATTGTTTGAAAAAATTAACTCTCAGGAGAACTCTGGAACATTTCTCCGCGCAAGTGCTAATTTATTTATTCATACAAGTAACAGAGTCAGAAAAAGCTTTTAATAAATAAATTAGTACTTATGTGGAGAAATAGCTTACAATTTTCCTTAATATGTTAAGTGTATTTCGTAATATTGATTCGAACTAAACCTTTAACACTGAGTAGTTGAAAAGTATGTCTATTTAATAGCACCAGACTGGTTTTTAATAAGATAACAGAAAATATTGATTAGATTAAAAATATATTACTGGTAATGATCACCCTTGATCCGGAGTATTGGATGACATTATGTTTATTTTCTGCACGAATGACCGTATAAGTAAAGCCAGTAGAAACTTGTGTTAATAATTTGTTGTAGTTTGCTGAAGTTATAATGAATTGTGAGATGTCTTACCGTTCGACTTATTTCGCTGTGCCAGTAAATACATTTCGTTTCATATTCAGTTAGCGCCTTTGAAATACAACAGTTGTGGCTTCATGCCTAAAAAATATACTCCTGAAATAAAAATAGCTTTGAGGTAAGCTTCCTAAGTTTGTTCTGCCGATTAACTTTGTGTGTGTGTTAATTTGTAAACGGACATTTGGGCACATTATATAAACAAATCAACCGCATCTATCAAACTGCTTATGGAGAGAAAAACTTTATGTTAACATTTTCAACCTGATATATTTAGTGATCCAGCTTCGCTTGTTTGTTGAAATTCACGCAAAACTATTCACTCGAGAGCTATCTGCGCTAGCCGTCACTAATTTTAAAGTGATAGACTAGAGGGAAGGTAAGTAGCTAACACCGCCTACCGCCAACTTGTTGGCTACTCTTTTATCATCGAATACTGTGATTGGCTGTCACGTTATAATGCCCCAACAGCTGAAAGGGCCAGCATGTTCGACGACGGGGTTGGATCGCGCAATCCGAAGATTGTGAGTCGAGCGCCGTAGCCATCAGGCATACCAGACTGAACCAGCTTCATAAATCTAAAAGTTATTATATACTTGAATAGGAGGCCGGGGGTGGAGGAAATCTACGCATCGGATCTTACAAAACATGGTGGAACCTTTTATCTTACACATAAGCTAATTATTACGACACACTGTTCCGCAAACATTTCTTCATGCCATGACCCAAATTGACTCTTTATAAGTACTTTGGTTTGACCCAATATTGCAGGCCAAGAAGCATTAGTCCTTCAAGAACAACCGTTTGCTAAGTTTCCTGCTAGCATAGACTTACTATCTCACCCATCACAATAGTTTCGTGTAGATTTGAATTTGTCAAAACTAATATTTAAAAAATGTCTTAATACTTGAAATTTATCTGTAGTACAATCTCATTAGGATTTTTGGAGATTTTCGTGCTTTACAACTTAGGTTTTGAATTCGTACAAAATATTAATTATTTTTGTTATTATTTGAACGTTATATTACAACTATTTGTTTTCCTGTTACCTAGTCTTAGCATTTTTTTTCTTGTTATATTTATCAGCAACATCAGATATAGCTAATTTCTAAGTTTACAACTCCATCCGAAAATGTCATAATACTTATCAGAATATTTCTTTGAAAGCTGTATCGTTTTTGTCTGATTGAGAATTGTATTATATGTATTTTTCCAATTCTACGGTTTTTAGTAGCATGATGAATTATTATTTCCAATTACCGTTTTCATGAAAATTGTTACAGCTTGGAAGAACGTGTTGCTTTCATAATAGTTTAGCAGTTTAATTTGAAAGGTGAATAGTTTCAAAAGTTAAAGATATAATATAAACGAATGAGCTACACCTGTTTTATGTAGTCCTAAACTGCAAAAACACAAAACAGTTTGATAAGTATAACTGAATACAGGTATAATCAGTTCAAACGTCATCTATACTTGGTAGCAGCCCCTCAGTAGCACAGCGGTATGTCTGCGGACTTACAACGATAGAATCCGGGTTTCGATACCCGTGGTGGGCAGAGCACAGATAGCCCATTGTGTAGCTTTGTGTTTAACTTAAAACAAACAAACAAACATAGTAACAAGCACAAAGTATATCACAGGTTTGAAAAAAAATGAACGTGAAGGTGATTAAAAAAGCGAAATAATATCAACAAAGTAATCAAAAACAATTTACTGGGGGGGGGCGTTGTGAACAAAGAATCTTTGCAAAGTCTGGTTTCACGTTTAATTAAGGCTTGACAAAGAGCGTTTGCTCAAAATGTCACCTAAGAAAAGCAATTTTACTTTGCTGTTATTATCCCTCTTTCTTCTTGTTATAAGTTATAACCAATTGCTGCTAAGCTCACTAAAAGGATTAAATACTTTTAAGACACATGATGACAAATTGGGGTAAAAAAAAAAGTTAAGACTTCAATAAAAAAAATTGTCATCCAACCTTACAACATTGTAATTGTGTGTGAATCCTATTAATTCAAGTTAGAATAATCTTACTCTATTGGAGGTAAAAGAGAGTTTATTTAGAGATGCATGTTTTCTGTCAGAGAAAAATATCAATAAAATGTTTAATAGTTTTATGTTTTTTTGTTTAATGTAAACCTACATAATGGGCTATTTTCGCTTTGTCCACCACGGGGAATCGAATCCTAGATTTTAATGTTGCAAGTCGGTAAACGTATATATACTATTGACCCACCAGAACAAAATGCTTAATTTATCGCTTTTTGTAACTGTTAACCATCAAAATTTCTTGCGAAGTAAGTGAGTGATTATAATGGTCCTTTTCTGTGACAACTTTGTGAAATAAAAGAATCAACAACATAAAAAGGTATATTTGACATAAAATCAGGGAATCCAAGTATTTTGATTCCTATAAGCTTGTCTTTTTTTATACATATTACTTTCAAGTTTACTGTCTACGAAATGGATATCAAAACCAAGATGAGTGCTTTAACGAAAAATATGGTTCGTACTTTCTTCTTATTTCAACGTTATATAACTAATTTTTAATAATATGAGACGCTGAGATCATTGAAAGTTCAAAATGAATTTTTAACAAATGTAAACGTATCAGTATAAGTATTTACACGATGAAAACGTCTTCATGAATCTGGATTCATGAAAGAAGAGATATTAGCTTGCCAAGTTTTGATCCTAACTATTAAACGCTCGTTGATTTTTTTCTCGGAAAAGCGACAGAATTATTCAATATATTACATATTTATACACACATATATATTTACATACTGTAACGAATTTATTGTTATGTATTTATTTTAATATGAACGTTGTTTAGATTAAGTTTATATTTAAAAACAGCATAGCTTGTAGTGTTAGATATGTATTGCGAAACTCCCGCCTATTCTCCAAAGTTGTAGAAGATTCTCGATAGTAAGAATCAACAATATAT
>NW_013670652.1:43373-53460 GCF_000517525.1 Limulus polyphemus | reverse complement strand
CCTCGATAAGATATCAAGGGAGTTCCAAACTAGAAAGAAAACTTTATATTGTTTGTAAGTTTGTGAAACTTTTGTTTATACATCTTTCTTTGTAATATCTATTTGTAAGAATTGTTATCGTAAATTGTACTGTTGTGTGTATATCAAAACGTATTTGTGTTAAAATCGAAAACGGTGTGTATCAATCTTGGCAAATATCTAAAACTGACTATATATCGGCTTTAATTTGAATACTAAATCCAAAGTACAATTTAACTACTAAATTTAAATTATCAGTTAACTCGGCTTCGGACTATTCGAAATTCTAATACTAACAATACACACGAAGATATCTATATTTGCATAAATCTAGTATCGACCATATGTGGAGCCCAAACGAATATAAAAAGAAGCTAATTTTGTTATAACGCTCTATATTAATTGGAATCCTTATAGGCAGTGTCTTGTTCTTGGCGAGTTGGTTTCGATTACAACGAAAACAGTTATTTACTTCATAAATATATTCACAACATAACTGCACAACAACTTTTTGGAACCATTAAACGTGGAGGGAGTGAGCTTTCTCAATTAACGAATGTTCTCATAACGGCACGTTCGTATTTTCCACATGTTTTAAGTCACTAACAATTGCTTGAGAAATGCGACTTTTTTTTTTAAATTATACCCGTTTGAATTGCTTTAATATCGTATTTACGAGTCATAAATTTATAATCGAGATATCTACTTAGTAACTAAAAATAGCAAAAACAAGGCAAAGGAGTTATCTGTTTCATAAAGTAGTGTAGCTTAAATATAATAGTCAGGGATACAAACTGTTTAGAGCTGTTTTGCTTTCGTTAGCTAATAGAATCAGTTTTATTTCATCATTGATGAAGATGATGAAAGCGATTTGCAACGGACGGCCTGGTGTTATAACTAATTTTGGTCCCCTATATGTCATATACCGGTTGTTTTTTATGTATTTCTGTAAGTTATGCCTAATATCAATTGTTTTGTTAGCCAGGCCTAGTATAAATTGTCCTATTAGCCACGCTTAGTACTGGTTGTTTTGTCAGCCATACCTAGTATCAACTGTCCTGTTATCCATGCCTAATATCAATTGTTTTGTTAGCCAGGCCTAGTATAAATTGTCCTATTAGCCACGCTTAGTACTGGTTGTTTTGTCAGTTATACCTAGTATCAACTGTCCTGTTATCCATGCCTAATATCAATTGTCCTTTTAGCCGTATCTAGTATCAATTTCAAAAAGAGATATTCTCATTATATAAACAAAATAAGTAGAACTCGTCCTTGTAAAGATGGCTTTCTCGTTTAGATGCTTATGTCTAAAAGCATCTTAAGATAATACATTATTAAAATATAGGTAATTCTGTTCTCCTGCTTAAATCTTAGTTTTAGCATACGTATACCATCTAGTTTACTTAAATTAGAAACATTTAACTTCAAGTTAAGAAATACGGAGAATCATACTGCTTATAATTCATTCTTATTTCATTGTTTATTTAAGTTATTTTATTTAGAAGTTAAAATAATTATTAACACTATTTATTGGTTTAAAAACAGCATCAGGAAACAGTTGTCAAAATTCTAATTTGCCTCGATATCACACGAATTTACAAAATTGTCTTTTGTATCCATAGGGTTCTAAGGTTATAACAAATTTAGCTGAAATGAATTTCAACTTACTTCTGATTAATAAGTTGAGTTAGGTATGAAATTTTTTTACCATTACATAATTTTAGTATTAAAAAACGAAAACGTATTTTAAGATGTCGTCAAAATCAATGAAATTAATATTTACCTTCGGACGGCCCCCAGTGGTACAGCGGTATGTCTGCGGACTTACAACCCTAGAAAGAGAGTTTCGATACCCGTGGTGGGCAGACCATAGATAGCTCATTGTGCAGCTTCATGCTTAACTGCAAACAAAATCATGAGGATTAATTTGGATTCTTGTTTTCTTTTCTGATATGTATGTGGAGTCTCAAGTCTGCAAAATGGAAGAAAAAATTGATTACTTGACGCACGCTCAGTTAATGAATTCACCATGGTTTCAAAATCAGTCGAATGTAATAGAAGCCGCAATATTCGTATAAATATTTGGTCTAAATCAAAATTTATTAGGTATAAAAACATATAAGTGGCGTTTTTAAATCATTAGAAAATAGCATTCAGAGAAAGAAAACAAGGTGGTCATAAAGCATTAAGATACAAAAATGAAAAGATGTAAGTTATATGGTTTCATCGCAATTTTGTTTGCTATATTTCAAAGATCAGTATTGTATATTATTTATTACTTTACAGATTCCATAAAATCATATAATGATCGTAAACACCATAAAAGACAAAGTTGTATAAAAGAACACCTTTAGTTTTATATTACGAAGCTTATACCACTTATAATACTGGTTTATTAGGTTAAAATTAGCAGTATTTACAATATATTACTACTGAACCATAATTACAACATCATTACAAAATGCGACAACAGATGGCGCAAAATTTAATTTTTCGTTTTCTTTATAGAATACCTTCCTACTAGTGTTTTAAGTTAGTTAATTTTATTATTTATTTAATTTTCAAAGACGAATTCTACGTTGCAGGTAATTACAAAGAGGTTATGATATTATATTTTAACCTGCTACACATTCACTTTAATCTACAGTATTCGTTCAGTATAATCATTTGAAGATATTCATTCAGTTTTATTAATTAAACAAATATATTACTGAATGATCTACAACAGCTCATACTATGATTTGCTGCAAGCGTGCAACTTTGATTATATCGGCCTCATAAATTCTTCCATATATATGTGTGTGTGTATTTATCTATGTATATTTGAATGCAGTCGCGTCTTTCTGCTTTATCTACTGTTAAACACAAAGCAGCACAATGGGCTATTTTTACTATCGCTACCGTAGGGATCAAGCCCCAAATATGAGCGTTATATGCCTTCAAGCTTACCGTTAAGCCAGCGAGGAGAAAAACAGTGGCATCTGACTAATTATAACTGCTACATCGAACAAATTAATTATTCATTCAGAACAACGAAGATAAATCTTGCTTTTTTTCTATATGAATAGAACAAAGACTATATACCCAATTATCAGAATTAATTCATTATAACTGTTTGTACAAATAATAAATTTGTTAAAGATAACCCTCATCCGTTTTATGTTCATCAGCAAGTCTATTTTCTGCACCAATCAATTATCTTGTCAACAATTAATTCATTCATTTTTAGAGTTTAGTGTTTAGTATTTATTGCACTACGTTTTTAATTTAGGGTTAACTTTCTAAGGTAACCATTTTACATTTCCAGAAGAATATATTCTTCCTATACTTTTCTTGTGAAAATATAAAAACTCAATTTTCTCAAATGAGAAACGTTGCCAAGAGAGTTAAAAGTTCAAAAATTATCTCCAAAATCGATCAATGATGACAACTGTAGATAATGTTGTTAAGCAAGTGCCCATCAATATTCTTAAAGGTTGATAAAGAATAACACTCACTGGAACACACTGTTAACCGAGGTAAATATCCAAAAATATTCTCAGAGCCTAACCAATATTAACAATCAAACCAAACTAAGTTTCCAACAATATTCTCAGAGGCTGATGAACAGAAACACTCACGGGAAAAAAAAAACAGTTAACAGAACGAAGTGTTCATCAGAATTATCCGAAACTAATATTATTAGAAATAACTCCAATACATAACTTTGTCGTCAAAGGTTATTATCAGTAACAATCAGAAAGTGGAACATAATTAGGCTTATAAAGACAGTTTTCAACTGATATAAATTTTCAATAAAAAAGTTATCAGTTGTAAAGAACCTCCATCTTCGTACAGCTTCAAGGTATTTTCGTCCTATTAATTTTTCTTGGTATTTTTTACAATAAGATGATATAATACCGATTTTCCCCTGAAGTAGAAAACGATTTCTATTAAGTCAGCACGATCACTAACTTTTTTTTTTTGAACCACGACAAGAAAGCTGCAAAATATTTTCCCACAGGAAGAGACTTTGAGAGTTAGTTTCAAATTATCCTGACCGCTAAACCCAAATAATAAGCATTCTTCGGAATCTATTAGGGTCAAGAGGAACCTGTTTGGGTACATCCGCAAAGAAGTGAGGAGCGCCCCGGGATCATGACCCCCAGACGCTCCCCTCCTCACCTCACAGAGTGCATTGCCACATGCTGGTGTTGTCATCATTACATACACACACCTGGAAGTTCGAGTCTGAATATTGTTGTGACATGAAAATTTTTCCTGCTTATTTTCCCTACTTCATATTTTCTTACTGCTTTTCTACGCTCGTCTTACGATTGTGGATATATTCTAAAATAAAATTTTCAGTATATGTTTTTTTAATCTACGTGGTATATTTTCTATTTATCTAAATTCCAAAATGCTATCATTGTATAAAGCAGTAACTATCAGTAGCTAACCAAACAGGAAAGCTGTTTATTCTTCTTTTTCACTATGCATAATGAGACTCTATCCGTCAGAATAAACAAATTCTAATTTGATGTTGAAATTATTATTGTAATGTAATTCATTTAAACACATCGTGCAACAATCATAAAATGTAAACATGTAATGGTTTAACTCAGATAATAGCGTAAAATGGCTACAATAAAAATATATAAAATAATAACTTCTGAACAATGGATAGGTGATAGTTGAAACGTATATTATACTATATTAAACGATTCTGGAACCTCGACTGTTACTAGACGTCACGCTTTGCTGACCACATTTGGGTTACAATTTGTTGTAGGTCTCTTTCTGGATGGTCTTTGTTCTCTAGACTGATGTCTATTCCTTTGTTTTCCATTGACGTTAAGTATAAGGGATATCCCCTTCTTGAAAATTTTAAATCCTCGATCTGAACACATCTTTATCATCTGAGTGTATGAATGTTTTGTTAATTTTTTTAAACAATAGACGGCCTAATATTTTTTTAATTGTTTCATAGGTACTAAAATTTCGAACGAAACATTAAACATAAATTAACTACTAGAAATTTATCGTTAGAAGAAATATGCGGACCAATAATTCGTAATAGTTAAGAGTTACTAATTACTATTTTCTAGAAGAACTCTGGGTTTTAGATGTACATCATGGTTTACCAACTTCTTTATAACTAAGAATTAATTATACGTCATACTTTAATTGTGTTGATAAGCATTTGGACTTCAGAATATATTATGTAAAAACTAACTCTTTACACTCAAGAGAAGAAAGAGTTTAACTCATGATGTTTCAAGCATTTGTTGTAAAAAAAATCATATAGCAGAGGCTGCGGTAAAACATAAAAAGGAGGTCATTGGTAATAATGTTATTGTCATTGATGTAATTACAGCAGTGACCATTGAAAATATTAGAAATAATTTGTTTCTTTACAGAATAGATTGTAACACGTACAAATATAATTTTCTATAAACACAGAAGTTTTAATGAAAATAGCTTTAAAAGTGGTAAGACTTTAAGACCTTGCTTTTACTTGCTTAAAATGTTTTTTCAGTCACCAAAGTAGTGAAGGTAAAGGATAGAAAAACTGATTTTGGTCAAGCCGAAATCTCTGTTGATATTATCCTTGAAATAGCCAGTAATTTTATGTAATGCTTGTTTGTTTCAATGTCTTGTGTTGTTCTGTTCTCTGTCAAAAAAATTCATTTCAAATAGTTTTGATAAGTTCTCTTCGACACAGCATTCCGTATTCCATGCTGGCATACAGACGTACGTTTAACAGTTACAAGAACAGGTGACTGCTTGTGTCCTTGTTTTCTGTAACATTTATTTCTCAATGTTCTACTTAAATTCAATATCATTCACTCTTTTATTGGTTGAATAAGCGTAAAAACGTTCTGATTGCTCTAAGAAACTACTTGACTCGCGTTCTTCAATGAAACTGTTGTCCAAACTTCATGCCACTTGGATTGTGCAGGAACTTCTAATTGTTATTATTCAATGCGTCTAATACAAGTTTGTTTGTTTTTTGTGGAGTTTTTCAATAAGTTATTTGTTTTTGTTGAGATATATTTAAATATCTGAATAGTTTGTATAAATTCTTTCTGTCTAAGATTATTCAAATTCAATCCTCTAGTGATTGACTAGATTATAGTGTTGCGAAACGAAGTTACTAATTATTCTGAATTAGTAACTAAACAATGCTTTGTAATTAAGATGTTTAAAAAATAAAACAGTATTTTTTCTTTAATAAAAACCGAGCAGTGATTCAGTTTTGGTTTATTTGACTTTAAATGTCAATAATTTTGTTATGGTCATGGCTGCAGACAACCATTGCAGGCCTGTCTAATTACTCTCCTTGGTGATTCACTATTCCTTATTGAACGTGAAAGTTGAACAGTTATGGATCTTTTTCTCCTATTTTCATAGTGGATTTTCATAGTGAAAGATTTGTTTTCTGAAACAATTAACCACTTGAATCAGTAATGTTTTCAATTACTGTACCTTTAAAGTAGAAAATAACCGTTGACTTTCTTTTTTGAAATTTGTTTATTCATTTACTGTTAAACACAAAGCTGCACATGGGTATCAAAACCCGGTTTTTAGCGTTATAAGCCTTCAAACTTATGGCACACAGTGTTGATATGTGTACAAGCTATAGTATTAGGATTATAATAATTACAATGAAAACAATGTTCAGTATAAACTTTTTATTTTTTACTTGGGGGAGGAGGACATTTGAATAAGAAAATATAGTTTGTTTGTACTTTTTTTATTATAAAAAAATAGAATAACGATTCAACGAAATTTGTCTTTTCATTTGAATTCTTACTACCCTTCATCAAACGAACAATACACTGCCATCAGAATATCTATAAGAGCACTCAGTAAATTTTCAGTGGACTCATACATCTGCAAACAGATTTTCAAACCGATCGAAACTAGTTCAAGGACAATTTAAAACCTGTTAGAAAATAAGGGAAAAAAACAAACAAACAATAAAGAACCTCAGCCGGCTACATTAAAAACAAGAAAACCTGCAGCTTTTAATGAATTTTATTTCTGGATTTTCCTTTTCAAAGCCAAAAAGGTAAAACAGTTTTCAAAGAAAACCTTATCATTTAAGCTGTTTCCGAAAACAGCCAAAATCTCTTAAGCCTAATTAATTAACAGAATACTGTTCTGCATTAAGTTATGTGCAACTATGGCAGTATTGTTTCACCAGAATTTCAAGTAATGAATGATAAACAGTTAATTTCAAGTTTAATTGGTGTTTTAATTGCAGAGAGTCTCTATAAGTTAGATTTTTTTTTAAATTGAAACACTATACTAAAAACGTTTACACTTACTATTCCTTTATGTTCACTATTCTATAGGTTATTTAGTGTCTAAAACACACGATTACAACAGGGTGGTCAACAGGGGTTTGAACCCAGAACAAACAATATTATACTTTGAAGTGGAAAAAGAAGAAATTCTTGTCATAGATCAGTATAAGGCAACAATAATAATAATAAACATTTAGAAAAAGTATGCCAATATAAATACATATTCTATTCCCGTCACCTAAGTTTAATAACTCATTTGGTAGCTGGTACACTATTTCAGTAAAATTAGTTAAGATTTTGTATTTATCATTTTTATGGCTCTCTATTTAAAAAAAAAAACGTCGTTTATTGAAAGAAAACAGTTTTATTGATGTTAGTCTATCATATTAATAATACGGTTGTTGTTAAGCGAAAAACTGCAAGGTGAGCTATCTGTGCTATAAGTCCATCGCAGGAATCAAACCCTGAATTTTGACATTATAAGCCATTCAACTTATTGCTGAGCCACTTTTATAATATTGTTACATCGAACATTCATAGTATGTAATAAATACTCATATTTTTTTTTGTTTTTCATGACTGATCAGCCTAACTATGGAAAATGCGACATCGGTCCACTTACACTCATAAGGTTTCTGGACACTTTCAACATCGCATCACTGACACAGTATAGTAGTTCTGATGGCTCTAGCAACATCATAACATGAACATTTCACATCTATACTTTTTCACACCACATCCCGGCTTTATTGTCGATATACTGGTACTTTCTGAGGGTTACATGAATAACACTGTGATTTCACGTATGTTTATTTATTTCAGTTTCTCCGTTAGTAACACCGTGATTAGGTAAGTAAAGTTAACTGATTACTCTACTGTCAGACAAATCTATCAGCCTAATAGTTGTGAATTGGAATTTACAGACTTAGCCTTGCATGTTAAGTATAATCTTATTAAACAGATCATTCGAGAATGACAAAATAATATTACAATTGCCAAAGAAACTTGTAGACTTAAAAGATCATAGTAAGTAATAGTTTAAAGATATTGTTATGCGACAAATCAAGTTGTTTTTTTTAGAGGCAGTATGAAAAGGAAGTTACTTGAAAAGAGCACGTCTGAGCTCTGGGTCTTTGAAACGAAGGATGATTCCTTTCGAAGCCATATTTAACATAAACAACAATAAATTATTTCCCACAATAAAATGGCTGCACCTGAAGATAAACTGGAAACCGCTTAACAAGTACTTCGTTTGTGCGTCATTTTCAGTCACTGTTCTAATTTTCCTCTTCATGATATTTGATAAGAAATTTGTGAAAAACAGATTAAGCCGAGAGACATAGATCCTATAAAAAAAAAATGAACAAATGGAGTGGCAGTTCTGAGTAGAAATCTAGAGTTTATGAATGAAATTGTACTTCTGTAATAGTATGTGGTTAGCTCAAGGAAATCTAGGCCAGTGGGGGCAGCGCATAAGTACGCCTAACTGTCTCTGCCCGGCAGCACAGTGAGTTCACCAACCCCAGACCTAGACCTTGCAAACTGATCGCCACAAGAAACTAGGCTGCCCCGTTTAGAGCTACCTTTGGTGGCCCACATGGAGCCCTGAAGGTTGGCACTTACGTTTTCGAGGCCACACTATTTAACCAGCGTGTCGTGGGTGCCGCTGACACACAATTTCCTGAAACTCATCTACGACAGTTGAAAAAAAAAATTCTCCGTAAGAAAGAAACTCACGTCAGGTATGGTGCACAGAACGTTTAGTCCATTCTTTGATCGTATTTTTTGGTTCATTGAGGTATCAAAAATACTGTTAATGAAATGAGATTATCAATACGATATCTTTTTTTTTCTCTCTTAAATGATGTGTTATAAACAAAATTGTTTTTCGCTGGTACAACAATGCATGACTATAATTATAGGTTTGAGTTTACGTTAAAACCAACACACCTTGTTCTCTTAGCTAAAATATAATGTTGTTTTTTGTAATTACTATCACAAGCTTTACTCGTGGGTTTATTAAGAATTTTCTGTATTCTTGATGACCAAGCTTAACTTTTAAATTATGTGAAATATCTACCTCCCTGTTAAAATAAAATAGTTTATATTTGTTAACTGTTATCAAGCCTTTCTCCTAGACTACCTAAATGGGTTTTTGTTGTTGTTGTTTTTTGTAAATAACTTGATTTAAATGTAAATAAAAATAGGAGTGCCCAACTAAGATATCGAATATCCCCGTTATACATGTTATCATAATGTTTATCTAGAATTGCTCTTTTTTAACTGCTCAAATTTTCAGCGTATCGGCTTCGCTATGAGACAAGAATCCTTCCCACCAACGCTGACAGGTTGATTTGTTTGATTATTTCTAAATGTAAAACTGCACAGTGAGATATGCTAACAGCGTGGATCGAGCCCTAATGTTTAGTGTTTTAAATCATTAATCTTACCACTGGTCTAGCTGGGGCCTATCATGACGAAACATTGAAGAAATAAAATAAAAAGTTTTTTCTTGAAATAAATTTAATATTTGGTCCTTACAATATTTAATGACTCTTGTTAACTTACAAGAATTAATGTAATTAGCCATTTTGTATTTACTTCCGAACAAACGACCTATTAAATCGAATGTTTTATAAATTTGAAATCCTTTCTTAAGAAAAAAAAAAGACCTACTGATTAAATCTTCCTTCTTGTATTCAACCTTAATGTATTAAATCTATGAAATAGATTTTCACACAAATATCAATATATATATATATATATATATATATAGT
>NW_013670652.1:36456-42373 GCF_000517525.1 Limulus polyphemus | reverse complement strand
TATATATATATATATATATATATATAGCTTGTTCAAGTAGTAATTAGTCATTTTAAAGACTTTACCAATTCAACAACCAACGTGTAAGATAGCTTTACCTCAATATCCAAGATTATTTCATTTCAAGTCCCAAAGGTTAGCGCTTGATACCTAAAATTATGATTTTAGTATTCATTCGGTATTTACAATATTCTATGTTAAGATTTATGCTATTTTTTTCAAATGTTACTGACATAAGACAGATTCAGAGAATTTTTTTTGTAAACTTCTCAGTGTTTAATAAAAACTTCGACGCTATGTCGGACCGTTGTTGCATCAACAACATTTGAAACCAAAAGTTTTCCACTACGTCTACAAATATAGTAGTTTCGTAGTTCTATGGGCTACACTGTTGATCATAAACTAATATATTACTTTATTTGAGATCTGAAGTGTTCATTCTTGCCATTCTAATAACGTGCTTACTATTGAATAAGGCTCGGGCGTGGTGTAGTGACTAATGTATTGGACTGTGAGTCCGCTCAGGTGCTGCGTTTGCGTTATAAAAGTAACGGTTAAGTCTCACTACTTGATTAGAGTAACCCAAGTGCTGGCGTGGGGAGACTCTTTTTGATTAGCGGCCTTTCATCTAGACCAACGTTTCCCAAACTATGGGTCGCGACCCACTGGTGGGTCGCAAGAGTAATGTTAGTGGGTCGTAAAAAGTTATACTAGAATTACGCATTAGCTTCGATTAAACGCTGTCTGTCGAGATAGTTCAAGACTCGGGCTTTCATTTCCAGGCTGTTGTTGTATCAAGCAGTATGTAGTTTTGACGAGCTTAACGAATCAGGGTTAATCATGCTCTCAATTTAATCATTCGTCATCGTAAAAAGGAAATCAATTGATTGTTGATACTTATGTCAAAACAAAAGGTCTTGATTGGAATAAATGTGTCGGAATATGTACGAACGACGCACGGGCTATGTGTGGTAAAAACAGTGGTCTGGTGACCAGAATACTTGAACTTAATCCAAACGCATCATGGACTCACTGCAACCTTCACAGAGCAGCGTTAGTATCAAAATGTACATCTGATGATTTTAAAAATGTTTTGAACACTTCCATTAAAATAGTGAACTTAAAGTCAAAGCCATTGCAATCGCGCTTATTTGAGAAGTTGTGCGAAGAAATGGGAAGCAATCATAAATCACTTCTTCTGCACACAGAAGTACGTTGGCTCTCGAAGGGTAAAGTGCTAACAAGACTTACAGAACTCCGCGAAGAAGTTGCTATATTTCTGGAAGGTAAAAGCGATTTTGCGAGATATTTGCGCAACGAGGAATTTGTTCTAAGGCTCACGTATTTGGGACGGCTAGCGCAGATAGCCCTCGTGTAGCTTTGCGCGAAATTTAAAACAAACAAACAAACAATCACGTATTTGGCAGATATTTTTTTTCAAAACTAAACGAACAGAATGTGTACTTGCAAAGAGGCAGAAGGTATCAGTATATTCGCAGTTCATGAAAAACTGTATTGACAACCGAAATTATGACTGTTTTGAAACATTTCAAACCTTTGTAATGGAGAATGAAGCAAAAGTTGATGACGATATAATCATTGAGATATCTGAACTCAAAACTCTCTTTCAGCTTATTCAAGTGTTTTATTTCCTTGAAGAAATGAAAAATATCCAAGAGAAAAAATGGATTATGAACACCTTTGAGCCTGATATAACGAGTGGGATATCGACAAAAGCTGAGGAAGAACTTTTTGATTTATCTGAGGACGCTTTGTTAGAAATGAACTTTAACAGCAGAAAACTGATGCAGTTCTGGGTGTCTTTTCGAAAACCGTACTCAATCCTTTCCACTGAAGCTTTAAAGGTACTTCTCTCTTTCTCATCGTCATATCATTTTGAAGTTGGATTTTTAGCAATGGTAGGAATCAAAAACAAATTCCGAAATAAACTTCAATTGTCAAATTCCTTACGCCTGAAACTAACCTACATTGATGTTGATGTCAATGCCATTCTTGACAGTAACAAGAAACAAGCACATCCTTCACACACGCCTCGTTGTTAATCAATTAGATAGCATTTATAAGTTCTGGAAATGTTATTGAAAATACGTGAGTATGAATAAATAATATTTTTTTTATATTCTTTCATATGTTTTTGCCCAGTAAATTTGAGTGGGTCGCCATAAGCTGTGGTCATGAATAGTGGGTCGCGATTCTAAAAAGTTTGGGAACCCCTGATCTAGACTATAAGCTCAAATTTAAGACGTGTTGCTATAAATCAATAACATTAATAGCTATAATATATGACCTTCTTCTCCAATACTGTTGCCTTTTACTGCTTGCATTACATGTACCGTGATTATAATGTTACCTCTCCAGTCCTAGTGTTGTAGGCCCGGCATGGCCAGGTGGTTAAGGCGCTCGACTCGTAATCTGAGGGTCGCGTGTTCGAATCCCTGTCACACCAAACATGCTCGCCCTTTCAGCCGTGGGGGCGTTATAATGTGACGGTCAATCCCACTATTCGTTGGTAAAAGAGTAGCCCAAGAGTTGGCGGTGGGTGGTGATGACTAGCTGCCTTCCCTCTAGTCTTACACTGCTAAATTGGGGACGGCTAGCACAGATAGCACTCGTGTAGCTTTGCGCGAAATTCAAAAAACAAACAAACAAACAAACCTAGTGTTATATTGAAAATGAGAAATACAATTCTTATTTGAGATCTCTAGTTTAATCCATTTCAGGATTAAGATGTAAGGAATTCCAAGCGCGGTTTCTCTGTGCTTATTTTCTGTAAAATTTGTCATAGTTTAGATTGATATATATTTATAACTTATTGTTATTTTTTTTTGAGTGAAACTAAAGTAAATAGTTTTTCAGTATTAAGTCTAATGTTTAACCATGTGTCAAGCACAAACCTCATAAAACACCTATACAAAAACTCACACTTTTATGTACGTAAATACATGCACACTTATTTCTGTAAAAATAATACCTCTTCAATATTTGACAGGATTTTCACTCTTTCTTACAGAAAAAAATGAAGGCTTTGGTGATGTTTCTTATTATGGCTACAGCCTTAGTGAGTGAATCCTTCGCAGGTAATTGGAACTCCGGAGAGGGAGGTGGTGGTTATGAAGGTGGAGGTGGTTTTAGAGGTGGGGAAGGTTTTGGAGGCGGTCATGGAGGAAGTTTCGGTGGCAGCTTTGGCGGTGGAAGTTTTCATGGAAGCAGCTTTGGCGGAGGAAGTTTTCATGGAAGCAGCTTTGGCGGAGGGAGCAGTCATGGAAGCAGCTTTGGCGGAGGGAGCAGTCATGGAAGTGGAGGAGGATGGGAAGACGATACTTTTCTTGTGAAGAAAATTAAAAAGCCCTTCCCTGTCCCACAGCCTGTGCCAGTTCCACAAATAGTTCCTGTTCCAAAGTTCTTCAAAGTCTTCAAACACATAAGTCTTGCTCAGCCCGTTCATCAGCCTTTCATTATAAATAGAGTGAAGAAAATCCCTATTGGTGTCCCTGCCCTGAAGTTTATCCCTATACCTAAGCTGTTCCCATATCCCCAGCTGGTTGCTAAACCAATCCCAATTAGTGTTCCTAAACCTGTTATTGTCACCCAGCCCAAGTTTGTCCCTGTAAAGAAACTCGTTCCTGTACCAGTACCAGTTAGCATTCCCAAACCTGTAGTGGTCCCAGTTTACAAGAGTGTTCCTGTACCAGTGCCCAGTCCCGTGAAGAAGATAGTAAAGGTGGTCAAGCAAATTCCAGTTTACATCAAGAAACCAGTTCCTGTCTAGTAAGTATTTCCAGTTTTATGCACTTAATGTTCCAAATTTCCAGAGGAACTAGTTATATAAAATAGGTTCTGTTCAGCAACTTGACAGTTGAAAGTTCTGTATGACATGTCTTTTCTTCTTCTCTGCGATTTATTTTCAACATAGTCTAATAATTCACCAAACTGAAGATTACAAAAAAGTGTACGTTATCCTCATGTTACTCTGACTGAAATGTTTTACAAGGTGATAGCTCTTGTCGATAGAACTTTATGAATCTTCTTGTGATATGAACTACTAAATTTGTCGCAAGACATAACGGTTTCCCTTGTGTCAAACCACAAATAATCTTGACTTTGTAAACTAGTACTTTTTGTCATAATACAAGTTCATAATGCTTATCTCATATTACGAACGTCACTCTTCAGCTTGAGAGTACTTACGTTTAGATAAAACGCACTACCTGTAGTTCCATCTTATTACATTTTTTTCTCAGTATTCACCGCTTTTGTTGTCGGCGTAAATTCTGGAGGACACTAATAAGTACAAGATAGAATCTTAAACTTTGTTTTGGAGAAATTTTTTTTTTGTTCAAACTGTTTTACCTTCAAGACATTGATAGTTATTTTAGTACTATAGACAAATATAAAAAAAGGGTTTTCTGTGGACTCTGTAAAGTTGGTCTATTTATAATAGCTCACAAAACATTAAACGTGTACTAGATAACATATTGTGTTTTTAGGCCTAAGCATGGCGTAGCAGGTTCTATGGAACTAAGCATTGTGCTGTACAATCTTCAGCTTTATGGTTAAAATTTTATGTTATAAATAAGCTTTTTTTTGTCATTTAATGGTATCAAATGTATGATTTATTGAAAGTAAATTCCCTTTGGCATCATTTAAGTCTTTATATCACTTTAAAATATATGACAGCATGAAGGTTTTCAAGGATAAATACAGGTACGTTTCCACTAAACGTCATACGAGTTGTGGTTAGAAGTTTAAACGAATTAAGTGTTACATTTACTTATAACAATAATGTCGATCTTCCCATGTATCACCAGCGATAATCAGCTGTATTAAAGTTAAATGTAGTTCATAGTAACGTAATGCCATTTTATGGGACCTGTGTTTTTAACCAGTCATGATCAGCAATTATGCTTAGCTTTTTACAGAGTTGCGAAATTTATAATCTATTATAAGTTTAACAGTCTCTTGGCTTTTTATAATTAATTAAATGACAAAGTACTTTGCTTTTTTGAAGTTTGGTTACTTATTTAATTTGCCTCATAATCTATTAGTTTTATAGTTTATCCTTTCTGAGTAGCATTACTTTTAATTATTTGAATTATTGTTTGTTTTTTTTTCAATTTAATAGTTTTTTTTCTTGCTTATACTTGGCTGATTTTCTTGACTTGCTTGAACTCACAAGAATGATTATTTTGTCTTTGTTACTTTTAACGCTTTTCTCCTTAACATGTTATAGCAAAGCTTACTTTAAATACAAATTTGGGATTATATTTCAGCCAAGAAGAGGAACCCTGGTCAGGTGGGACTGGTGGTGGCTACGGAGGTGAAGACTGGTCCAGTGGCGGAGCGGGCTATGGAGGTGGAGAATGGAAGTCCAGCGGTGATGGGAGCTTTGGAGGTGGAGGCTGGAACACGGGTCAAATGTATCAAGACCGTAGCGGAAGCCTGCCAGAGCCACAAAATCAATAATTTGGCTAGATTTTAAGATGTTTTGTGTTTGAGTTTTAACCATATTTCGTAACATTGTATAAAAATAGCTTATAACTTCCAATGAGCACTTTTCAGCAAATCAGAAATTCATACAGAGCGCGTTTTGCCCATTTTGGCCAGTTAACCAAACTAGTTGAGGGTTACCAAAATCTACAGAAATGAACGTTTCTGAACGTATCTTTATAAATCAATTTGACAATATATAAGTATCACATTTACATACTTTGGAAAGAGACACGTGGGATTCATACAGAAAGGCTAAACTACTGGGTTTTTTTTTACATTTTTTTTCAAATCCATTAACATCCAGAGCGATAATTGTCAGAGCTGTGCTCACTCTCTTACTGTGTTTGTAAAGTGCTGGTACACTACTGACCGAGTTATGTGATTTTTTGTGTGTTAATTTAATTTA
>NW_013670652.1:29317-36118 GCF_000517525.1 Limulus polyphemus | reverse complement strand
TAATTTAGCAGTGTAAGACTAGAGGGAAGGCAGCTAGTCATCACCGCCAACTCTTGGGCTACTCTTTTACCAACCTTTTTTGTATTCAGCTGCAAGTTATGCAGTAAAGATATATCTAGCAATATTGCTTAATGAGACCCAAAGGTAAGAGTAAACATATGATAATCATAAGCAAAATAAAAAATATATATCATGAAGCAACTTGATGTTAATGCACGCTGCACAATTTACTTACTTCTGATAAGAACCTGTCAACTTCATTTTTGACCAATACAAAAGAATACAGTTATATGAGCATTAGACGATTAAAAAAAAACAAAAACAAATAGAGAACCCTGATTTGGCAACTTGCAAGTCCACGAGTCAGGGTTCTCCACAAAAATAGCACTGTTTTGAATATATTGTTGCTTTCTTAGAGCAAAGCTACGCGATGGTCTATCTGAACCCTATCTACCGCGAGTAATCGAACCCATAATTTTTTCATTATAAGTCCGTAGACCTTCTACTGACCCACCAGTGGACGCCCTAAATATACAGATTGAAATATCAATTAATCTAGTTATTGTTAGATTAGTTTTTGAATGTGATATTCGTGCAAAGCTACACAAGGATATCTACACTAGCAGTCTCTAATTTTGAGCCGATAAACTAGAGGGAAGGCAGCTATTCAACATCACTCATCGCGAATAATGAGATTTGACAGCCACTCTTATAACAAACCAATGGTCCGAAAGCATGGAGCACTATTATTCTTTTGTAGCAACGAGTCGCGAACCATGGAGCCTTGAATCAACAGGCCAGCACGCTAACCATTAGGCTATACAAGAGACTTTGAAGTGTAACACCACGTATATGAATGCATAAATAATTGCAAATAAAAGAAAAATAACCATATGTGATCTTGAAAAGATAAACTGAATCAGCGCACTTGTGATTAAGCTAAACCACAAATCTGAGATAGATCAAGAATTTTTCTGTGAGTCTAAGAAGCTGAAAACATCCCTAAGAAGATAAGTGTAAGAAGAGATCAGGAACTACCGACTCATGAGTCATTGTTATTACACGGAAAATATATTACATTGAAATAATCTTTTATTACCATCAAAATAATTATACATGACAAGAATTTGTTTCCTATTTTTAGGAAAAGACAGAAGTATGAAGTGTTTGTAACTGCTTGAAAGGTGAAACACAACATACTTAGTTATCAAAATAAACTTGTTTCACGAGAAATATATAATTACGTTTAGAAAAATAAATTACATGACAATAAAACAGTTTTTAGAAAAATATTAAAACAATTTCAATTATATTTTTATTCAAAACAAGTTTACCATTTCAGGAAAACAGAAATACATTCGAAGCAAAGTTTTTACAGGCGAAGAATCTCTTATGAGACAAAATAATAATCATTTCCAGAAGCATATATTAAGAAGTAAATTATATTGTTTCAAATAGAGTATATCAAACAAGAAGTAAATTTATGTTATTTCAAATAGAGTATATCAAACAAGAAGTAAATTTATGTTATTTCAAATAGAGTATATCAGAAAAGAAGTAAATTTATGTTATTTCAAATAGAGTATATCAGACAAGAAGTAAATTTATGTTATTTCAAATAGAGTATATCAGACAAGAAGTAAATTTATGTTATTTCAGACAAATACTGAAAGACAAAAGTCTGATTATTTTCGTAAAACAAAAAATATTTTACTTATTAAGAATGCTTAATTAGTTTTAAAATGTAACATTATAAATAACATTACTTTCAGATATGTTACAAGAGGATAAAGTTAAGTAGTTTTAGAAGTATATTTCCTGAGAAAAACAAATTTATTGCCTTAACGATATGTGCATAAGGAAAAACTTCAACTGCTTTTAAATTATTTTCAGAAGATAATATAATACAGAAAAAGAAACATAAGCGCTTTAAACATATGTTAATCTATGTTCTTTAAATTATGGCAAAAGAAGAAATTTTGACAGTTCTTTGAAAGAAATGCCATACAAAAAAAAATAATAACGTTGAATATATAACTCTGTATATGTACTTGTATTTACGTCCAGGGAAATAAATATTAAATGAAAAAAGTTTGATTACTTTCCCAAGAAATACACTATAGGAGAAGATAAGTGCATTTTTTATATGAAACACTTACGAAAATATATAAATTATTTTCAGAAATAACTTTATAGAAAATAAAGAGTAATTACATACTATGCCATAATGGCACTGAAAAAAATGGAGAAAATTCCGTGTTAGAACAAAGTTTAGTTATTTTTCAGAAAAGCATGAATTAAGAAAACAAAGTTTTAGTTTTACAAAAGTTTGTGTTATAAAAACAAAGAGGGGGAGACAGAGGAATAACACAAACAAAGAAATATATTATTTTCAGAAAAAAATACAACACATTCTAAGTGATAAGGAATGATCCCTTTATAAACAAGGTGAAAATTTAGTTGAGGCAATCAGAAAATTTTATGTTACCTTTTCTAGAGTAACGAATGTTTTTATTAGTATTACTATAAAATAGAAAAAAACTTCAAATCATATTGCAGAAAATAAAAACATCATCCCTCTTTTTTTTTCACTAATTGCCGAAATGTCCAAGTAACATAACAAATACATTAAAAACAAACTGAAAATACTATTGATACGCACTTAAAACATGTTTTCACAATTTGTCAGAAAAGAAGATAACCCAAATTCGACTTCTATAATAATTATTTAACAGTAAATCCAAGGAATCAGAAGGTCTTCTTTGTGATACGTTTCTATAGCTCTGCCATAAAGGGTATATTAAAGAAGGTAAAAATATTGTAGAATTCACAGGTAAAACCTTTGTCTTACGCTGATTCGGAATTTGATTATGATTTCAAAAATGTGATCTATATTTCCGTGTAAAACTACGTTCGTAAGAGAAAGTGTATTTTTTTTTAAATTAGGAACCAATATGCACAAGTATCGTGTTTGAAATGTTGCCAGCACCGTACTTTTAAAAATTAAAAATAAATTAAAAGAACGTTTACTCTTCATTTAATTTTTGTAATTATAAGACCAGAAGTTTAATTTATCAGGAATATTTTAACAAAATGATTAAAGCTTTGTTACACAAAAGTTAAAATTACAGATTTTAAGATGGCGCTCTAGTGAGACCAAATGAATTAGAGGATGTGCTTTTTTTTTCTATATTGTAGCAATATTAAGTATTTCTTATATCTTGTAAGTGAAGATTGGTCATGAAAGTACAATTTGTGTTTAACATTATCTTACATTTTTAATGCTCTTTAGTAAATTCTGCTTTCTTAGTTGTACTTTATGTAATTTTTAATATACTTATACTAATATTTTGATTTCAGGTTATACGCTACGTGAGTGATGTTTAATAAAAACAGCTCCTCGTTTCATCACTTCAGATGTGTTTTATAAAGTTTATTTTTTATCTTTGTTGTTTTAGGTAGCTGTATATGATACAGTACGATAACTTCAAAATCAGTATCACTTTTTCAGACTTGAATGAAAATGAAAAAATAAAACAAATAAAATTAAAATACAATAAGACAAAACAATTTTCTCTTATCCTTTCTTTCTAATTCAATATGCACGTACGTTTGTACATAGACCAATGTTATGTTGGTGTACTTTGAAAGTTCGTTTAAAAAGAATGACTTATTATACGTATACTTTACGTCGGCCATTTTTTCCAAGAACCCAACACACTGAAACTGCTTGTTTACAACTTCTGGGTGTAACCGGGAATCTCTAATCTGAAACGTGCTTCCTTTGTTAAGAATATAGTTAAACATATCCATGTCTATGCAAAGTTAAGATAGTCTACAGAACCAATATGATGATATAGCTGCAATGCTTAATGTGACTTTTTATGTAATAAGAAAACATCCAACGATAAAACTAAAAAGTTATAGTATATTGTTAAACAATGTAACTTAACATTTAAATTAAATATAACAACAGATCGTGGACTAAGGCACACATCAGAATTTAAAATGAACAAAGCTAAACCATTAATTCAAGATATTCTGGGATGCCGGTATGAAACCAATATCAATTATTCAACTATAAAGGTTGTGACGTTCTCGTGTTAGACCAATATTAGGCATTCATTTTAAGGACTTGCGTCATGTTAGTATTAGAATATCCACCAGTGGCACAGCTGTATGCCTGTGGACTTAGAACGCTAGAAACCGGGTTTCGATACCAGTAGTGGGCAGAGCACAGATTAGCCCATTATGTAGCTTAACTTCAAACAGTATTAGAATAATATAAATTTCAGTTTATTTGGGGGGGAAAAGAAAACACATGTAATTCCTAAAAAAAAAAGAACCAGCTTTGATTCCTTCCAATATGATTTAAGAGGATTTATTTATTTTATATTTTTATTGACTTAAAAAACAGTTACGAAGTTCCCACATTTTTGTAGAGTGTTCCAACCCAAAAAGTAGCACATTCATTCAATTTACCTTTTGCCTGTATTGACCTTCTGCTTGTTCCATCCACGTGTAGGTCACGTTTAACGCTCAACAGTTAAAGAGCTACACGTTAAAGTAAAGTTTTTGCAATGCCTTGAGAACTGTGTTGTATACTAACCCACCACTGTCTCTACTCTCATTATCCCTGTTCATGTGAAAAATAATTTTCAATACTTCATTTATTGAAATATATCACAACTAATTCATATTTGTGATAATAATAATAAAAAAGTCATGCCAGATCGCAAATGTTATTTTTTTAGCATTTCCCTTCTTTTATCCTTCGCAAATTTCGTACTAAAGGTGTATAAACATATTTAGCCCTCTTGAACATAGAGTAAAGTTCGTAATGCTTTAATATTTCAGAAACGTATTTTATATTTAAACCCAAAAACACATGTATCTATTGTTATAAAACGATTAGATACTTCTATGATGCAGGATAAAAAAAGCGATAGAATCATGCTATGACTCGCGTTCAAGACTTCATACTTTTCTCACTAGAAGCTGAAGTAGTGCTGTCAGTTTTCTAAATTTGGCCAGGGTAACTGTCTTATTAGTTCGCGCCTTTTATCGAAATGAGCTACCTAAACCCGGTTACAAATTGTATCCATTTTTTTGTTCCATCAGAGTCTTACGTTTTTGACCAAATGTTGCGTCATATCATATTCTGAAAACAGTTAGTCTGGACTAATTTTTCTTTTCAATTGTGCGTTTCTTCATATTTCATACTTTGACTTGGTTAAATACAGCCTTTTGTTTAGTCATACTTCATTTTAAGTTAAATGTTAAATTTAATCATACATCGGCCCCCAGAGGCACAGCGGCATGTCTGCGGATTTACAACGCAAGAAAACGGGTGTCGATATACCCATGATGGGCAGAGCACAGATAGCCCGTTCTGTAGCTTTGTGCTCAACTACAAACAAATAATTCCGTATTTAGTTTTATTATTTTTTTTATTTGGTCTAGCTGACAATTCCACGAAATCATCCTTTTGATGAAATGGGTCCAAGCTGTATCTTTTCTAAGCGCCCTCTAAAAACACGCTGGATTATAACAGTCAAAAATGTCTAGAAATTTTAAATGCTATATGTATAAAACAAATTTCTAAGGTGTAAAATGAAAAGCTAGATAGGTAAAAATATCTCAGTCTTAATAAAATATGTTAATACAGTAAATATATGTGCAGATGATTTTAAAGTTCTTCCACTGTCAGTTGCTTAAGAAAAGAATACTTTTTCAGGTAGGAAAAAAACAAGCAGTAGTTTTGATTAATTCACGAGGCATTTTTAACATGGAGACGCTTTTCGTTTATTGTATTGTTGGTGAACTTGAACTGTTGTATCTGTTCATGTCGTAAAAACTCGATGTACTGTTCATCGATTAGCTGGGTGGCACTTCATTGGGTTTTACATTAGGCGTTGGTGTTTCAGGAACTTCTGGATTTTTTCTTACCCTCCGGCAATGTGTCTGAGAGTTCAATCGTGGGTGTGGTGGTTTTGAGAGAGATACCAACGCAATAATCAATATAGAACAAATTAAGCAAGAAAACCTTAAAATAAGTGGGTAGTATAAACAAGCTAGAACTTTACCTACAAATTATCCTTTCGAAAGAGCTTATGTTAAAAAAAAAAAATCAACCTCGGAAAAAATAAAACAAGGATAGTTTTATTAACAAGTGGTGTATCAAAAATAAATAAGTAAATAAACGGGATGTTTAACAACTTAACAAGTAGAAACTCAAGACCTACATAATCTTATTTTAAACTGAATATCAGATTTCGCACGAATGGAAGATGCTTAAATATCTGCTGTAAAAATGCCCCCCAGTGTTACAGTCGTATGTCTGTGAAGTTACAACGTTAGAATCCAGGTTTCGATACCCGTGGTGGATAGAGCACATTGTGTAGCTTTGTGTTTAATTACAACGAAACAAAAACAAACTGTCGTAAAACACAAGTGTGTACGAAGTAAAGTTTACTCTCGTATTATATGAGCAGTTGATATGTTGCTGGGTTCTTTGACCGTTGCACTAAATGAGGTCATTGTATATTGCCACAGCAAGCAACCGGAAATCCGCGCGTAACAGGCTTGTGAAAGGCTCCAGGCTTAAAAACTTCTAGCTCTTCAGCTAGACCCTCTCGCTTCGGTACTGGTAGTATGTTATACAGACTATGTAACATTTTCTTTCAGCTATTACCCATTTAACAGTGTCTAAACATAAGCATTTGTTTTTGATGACGAGGAACCCACTTTGAGACTAATAATGGTTGGAGACGGCTTGAATGGGTAATGAAGAAAAACTTT
>NW_013670652.1:0-28393 GCF_000517525.1 Limulus polyphemus | reverse complement strand
TATAAGTTTAACATAACAGCAAATGTACAACGTTTCGAACTGATGACGACAAAACCTTGTCGAAACGCTGTTCATATGCTGTTATGTTAAACTTATATTAAAGTTTTTCTTCATTACCCATTCAAGCCATCTCCAACCATTAAAAGCATTTGTTCTTTGAGAATGGTTAATTTTCAACAGGAAGTGTGGTTTAAGCAATAGAGGATTCATCTTATCTTCGTGAAGTGTAGATAGGTTTAACACTGGGATAAATAAACAAACCAGTTTCATTCAGTTTACAGAAGGTGATGACCCTTGTAAATAAATTCGACTGTTTCTCAAGATTGGTCTTCTTGAGTCTATCCACGCAAACCAACGATGATAACATATTTATGAATATTTTCAATTTTAGGTTAATTTGTATTAGGTGAGAGAGTATAAGGTAAAATAAATAAAACGTTCTTGTAACCTTGTTTGTTTTGAAATTAAGCACAAAGCTACACAATGGGCTACCTGTGCTCTGCCCACCACAGGTATCGGAACCCGGTTTCTAGCGTTGTAAGTATGCAGACACACCGCTGTGCCACTGGGGGGGGGGGCTCTTGTAACTTCTTATGATGTTTCATTTTAAGTTTCGTAGTAAACTTATATTACTCTTTACTTTGAGTTTCTGTTTGTGGAATGAATATGATATAGATAAAGTGATCTAATGATCTAACATATATTACTTCGAGAAATACTTTCAAGTAAATACAACATAGATCCATTTTCTCTGAAAGTATTTTGTAATATACAACATAACTGAAGAATATAACAACATCCAAATAAATGATAAATCTCTGTTTTGTTCGATACGTAACTGTCCCTAAGTGACAAGAAGTAGATAAGTATACTTGGTTTTTTTTTTTTTGTCTGAGTCTAGTTGCATGTGATTACCTCTAGATGACGCTCGAGGCGTGTAACTAATGGTGAACAAGTAATAGCTATGTTATCTTGCCCTACTCTCGACATTTGGAGTTTCATAGAATTGTCTGAGAGGAACTCTTAAATACAAAATCATCACAGTAAGCAGGACATTTTTATATTATGTATCATAAAATTTCTCTGTAAAAAGGCACAACTGTAGACAAGCATTAGGCAATTATTTTTTATATTTAAAGACTGATGTAATTTTTTTTCTGTAAAAGACACTAGTATTCAAAAGCATTAAGATAATTACATTTTTTTATTTAAAGTATGATCTAATACTTTTTGTAGAAGACAATATCTTTTTCATTTAAAGTCTGATGTAATTTTTATGTAGTACACACTAATATTCATAAATATTAAGATAAGCAAGATTTTATTTAATCTGATGTAGAAGACACTAATATTTCTAAGCATTAAGGTTAGCTAATTTATTTAAAGTTTGATGTAATTCTTCTGTAGAAAATACAAGTATTCATAAACATTAAGATAAGAAGGATTTTTTTTTTGCGTTAAGTTTCATATAACTGTGTATAATACGCTACTATGGATGGAATAATGCTAATCAAATTTTGTTATGTATTAAGTTTCGTATTATTGTTTGTAGATGACGCTAGTAGAGACAAATATAATTTACTTTTTAAGAGGTACCCACTTCACTAACGAAACTTGTAAGTTTTGAGACAGTTATTTGAGGGATAATAGATTTATTTCTGTATAACGTTTCGTCTCTAAAAGTGAGACATGATCACTTACAACATATAAAGTACAAATATGCTCAAGTTCCAAATATATTTAATTACATCTAAAACCAGAGGGCGCCAGTATGATAAACCGAATTATTTGGTTGTATGTAGTTGCAACTTGAATATACTTGTACTTTAAATGTTGTACGTGATCACGATTCACTGTTAGAGACCAAACGTTGTAGAGAAATAAATCTGTTATCCCACAGATAGCTGTTTGAAAATTTCGGATAAATATCATGGTAAACAGAATTTTATATGTATTGGATTTCATATTATTGTCTGTAGATGACGCTAGTATAGAATTATATTATTGCACAATTGATTTTTGAGGTGTTAAGTTCCATTCATATAAACCGTCTGCAGAAGACACTAGTCCAGATAAATATCATGGTAAGACGGATTTATGTGCGTTAAGTTCAATATTATTGTCTTTATAAGATGCTAGTATAGATAAACATCACAGAAAGAAGGATTTTTTATTTGAATTTCTATAGAAGGAGCTAGTACAGGTAAACATTATGGCAAGCAAGATTTTCTGATTTTTTTACTGTATGACTTAGATACATTAAAATGGTTGTTGATGACGTTAGGATACGAAAAGTTTAATAGTTTCCCAGGTTTAGTTTATACTTCTTTATCTTTTGCGCTAAAATGTAGATGATCATAATAGTTTATACTTGAGGTACTTTTTTTATTTGTAAAATATATGAAAAACGTAATTTTGGGAGTGAAATAATAATAACAAAATATTCAATGAGGATGATCAAACCTGATAAAAATTATATCTTTGTTAGGTTAATGTTTCAAGCGAAACCAGTTCCAAGAAAGGATTTATATCACAAAAGATGATCTGAGTGATAATAGCTCTGAAGGAGAAGATGAATCTCAGAAAAAAAATGTAATGTAAAAGTTGTTACTTGAAAAAGAAAAGAAAATGTCCCTTAATACTTTTGATATATACAGTTACTAACGCCAACTGGCGATATCGATTTGTTTGTTTGTTATGGATTTCGCGCAAAGTTAGCCGTCTCTAATTTAGCAGTGTAATACTAGAGGGAAGGTAGCTAGTCATCACCAACCACCGCCAACTCTTGGGCTACTCTTTTACCAACGAATAGTGGGATTGACCATCACATTATAACGCCCCCACGGCTGAAAGGGACGAGCATGTTTGGTGCGACTAGGATTCGAACCCGCGACCCGTAGATTGCGGGTCGATCGCCCTAACCACCTGGCCATACCGGGCCGACGATATCGAAGTGGAAGAAAAGGAATGAATAATCTTAAAAGAAGCTTAATGTATCGTACACATGATATTTTACTGACAAATAATACTATTTTGAAGAAAAAGGCCTTAAAACATTAATATTTTCTTAGCCACAAGAACATAATTTTACTGACAAATCCATAACTAAAAAATAAATGCAAAATGATGGATGTAGATTAATATGATAAGCTCCAAGCTGCTGTAAAGAAAGTTTGATCATTGATTTTGTGATTAATTAGAAATAAATTAAGAATATAAATACTTATGTGTAAATCCTGAGTAATGCATGAGCGACTCGTAAGAATCATAAAAGTAATAAAGAACATGAATGAATACAAAATGTTAAAATGTTCATATTATTAGTAGCTCCCAAAGCTAGGAAAAAAGAGAAGCAAAAATATAGAAAAAAATTATGTTAAGTATGTGTGGGTGTGAATGGGTACAAATGCTCACAATGAACGCTTTGTATATCCAACATTGTGGTCAATATTACTTTGGAGGTTACTGTATACTTAAGGTTCTTATGTCATTAAACAAAACATTAGCTTAACATCCATAAGGCTGATGTACTGACTTAGTGACATGGTTATAAACTAAAGTCATCTAATAGCCATAAAAAAAACATTTCTACTTTATTTTGTAAAGTAACCGAATGTTCCAGAGTGGGTCTTTAAACTAAAATCTCAATAGCAACGAAGAGCAAGAATCTTATAGATTGCATCAAGATTGTCCAAAAATCTTACGGATGACGCCTCATCATGGTTGCATCCATCAAAGGTCCCCATCTCGGGTCAAGGGAAGGTGTTGTATAAGCATCTATAGGAGGTCGCCAGTTTGAATCAAAGAAACATGTATACACATCTATAGAAGGTCGCCATTTTGGATTATAGGCATATGTTGTACACTATCGTATCTATAGAAGGTCGACATTTTAGTCATCCAATATGTTTCGCCAATAGTATAGTGAACTAGCTGCTAATGTTATCATCAGAGAGGGTGGGTGGGTTATATTGATGTTTAATTCCTTATGAATATCTAAATATGGTGCTGGTATACATATACGATGTGGATAAGAGCTGGTTGAGCGATAACCTTGATGGTTCATAACATTAAAATCCATGAAGCGATCCTTGTTGCTAGTAAAATGAGGATAGCACATTGTGTAGGCAGCTTTGCGTATAAAATAGAGGTTTAGTTTGTTTTTTTGTAGTTTATCGGGGAATATTTGTTATTTCTTGTTTTAATTTCTATGTGGATGGATTATATGAATCTAGAATACAAACACTTTATGTTAAAAAAAATAAAGATAATTGAATTCTATGAAAGTTAGGCTTCACAAAAAATAAGGAACGATGACTGTCACTATAAGCACGGAATAGTTATAACTTATAACTTCTTTCATTCCGTTTAATCACGTGTTACTGCTTCTGTATTAGGCAAAGATAAACGATATAATAAAGAAATTTAGATATAATCTTTACAATTTTTATACGATATACCTGCCTTTTATGAAACAAAGATATACTTATGTTATAGTGAACAGAGAGCAGTGATATTTTTTCTGATGTTTACTTATATTACTGACACCTACATGGTTGTCAGTTAATGACGTAGAGAGTAGGGCTTATTTCCTCCATCAAGTCAACATTACTGAAAAAAAACTGTTTAAAGATATATTAAGTTTTTGTATAGCTTACAATTTTTTTAATAACACTTCCATACAAACCAGTATTTTCATATTGTTGTACTAATGACATAATTATTTTTAAAAGAAAAAAAAGTCGTTTTCGATTAAAATTTCACTACCTCCCTTCAAATCTCAAAACTCCTTGCAACGTATGTGTAGCTCGTTGATTCTTTTTTTTTATTGAACTTGTATTTATGGAGAATTAATATTTTTGTCTGGAAAAGGATTGGCTTATAAGCCTTTTGAAATATCTTCGGTGGAAACTATTCAATATTAGCAGATCTTGGTTAACAAAATATTTAATTAAATTGACTTATGTTTCATAAATATCTCACTGTGTGCATAACAAGTAAGAGTAATGTTTTCATATTCGATTTGTTTGTTTTGAATTTCGCGCAAAGCTATACGAGGTCTATCTGCACTAGCCGTCCCTAATCTAACAGTGTAAGACTAGAGGGAAGGCAGTTAGTCATCAACACCCACCGCCAACTCTTGGGCTACTCTTTTACCTACGAACCGTCACACTATAACGCCCTCATGGCTGAAAGAGCGAGTATGTTTAGTGTGACGGGGATCTGAACCGGCGAACTGGTCATGCCGGGTCTTTCATATTAGAAATGTGTAGAAGTTTATCAACTTAATATTACAAAAAAAAATAATAAATGTTAAGCTAATACTGGAAGATGAGTAAAATGTTTCGGGTTGTTCGTATCGCTCTTATGTAAATATTTATTAAAAACAAAGGAACGATAACAAACGTATTATAATTCCCACACTAAGAAACAGTAATTCTGTACAATCTGCCGAAAACAACTGTTCCAAACCAGCTAAAATAATCACTTTTTTTTTTCCAAATGTGAACCTCACGTTGTCCTTCTGTTATTTTCCACAAATGTCCTCATCTCCTCCAGTACTATATCATATCGAAGATCATCACTGAATTCACTTCCATACATGGTGAGTCTGGAGTAGGGGGACTGACAAGGTCGGGGAGGGGACCTCCTGGTCAGCGACGACGCTACTATGTCAGGTCGATTGGACGGGCCTGGGGTGTAGATGAAGTCTCGCGTCTCAATTCCTTCTGTAAAAACGAAACCAAAAGAAGAAGTCAATATCTACTAGATAATCAGATGTGCTCTGTTAAGCAGAAAGTTTGTTTATTTGTTTTAAATTTTCGCGCAAAGCTAACCGTCCCTAATTTAGCAGTGAAAGACTACAGGGAAGGCAGCTAGTCATCACCACCCACCAACAACTATTGGGCTATTCTTTTACCAACGAATATTGGGACTGATCGTTACATTATAACGCCCCCATGACTGAAAGGGCGAGCATGCTTGGTGGGACAGGTATTCGAGCCCGCGACCCGCAGAGTGCGAGTTGAGCGTCCTAACCATCTGGCCATACTAGGCCCATAAACAGAAATAAATATATATATAAGATATGACGTCTTAGGTCCTTTAGACTACAATAATAATAAAAGGCACAGGGAAAAGCGATACATTTAATGGCCCCAAAAATTACCTATCATAAGTTACTCTCTGGAGTAATTCACTTCCCCCGTGGTGGGCAGAGCACAGATAGCATATTGGGTAACTTTGTGCTTAACATCAAACTAGCAAAACTCTCTGGAAAAAGAAACTAGTCCAATGAAAATATATTTGTCATATAATGTGAATATAACTGAAACAAGTATTTTCATGAGAAGTTTATCTACTCAAGTAGAAGACTTGGTCTACAGACTAAGTCATTAATACGTAATGTTGTTTGTTTCAGAATTTTCGCGTAAAGTTACACAATGGGCTATCTGCACATAGCCACCTCTAATTGTGAAATAATAAACTGGAGAGAGCTAGTCAACAGCACCTACCCCCTACTTTGGCTAATTTTGTCTGATCAGTATTGGTGTTTATTTATACTGCACCCACGACCCCAAGGTTCGGACCGCGATACTGTACTTTCGGGCAATATTACCAGAAAGACCGTGAAGATAAATACAATGTAATGTTAGCTAGCTAAAAAAACAATAACAAAACGTATTGGTAAGTAATGTTTACACATCTAGTATTAAAAGTAGAATTCAATAAAGAATAAAGTATTGCCGTTGCTTTTTACAAAATCTTGATTTCGATGAAATCCATAAAATATAACACTGCACTAACTAAATATTAGAAATAACTCTATTTTTTTTTAAATTTCATAGAGGGTTTTATTTTGGATAAAACCTTGTCTTCGTGTGAAGTTAATATAATATTATCCTTATTTGTGTTTGTTTGTTTGAAGTTAAGCACAAAGTTACACAATGGGCTATCTGTGCTCTGCCCACCACGGGTATCGAAACCCGGTTTCTAGTGCTGTAAGTCCGAAGACATACCACTGTGCCACTGGGGGGCACCCTTATTTGTGACAACAGGTTCTAGCTTTTTTTTTCTATGAAGATCCACAATAATATATATATATATATACAAAATAGAGTTCTCTTCTACCCAAAATAGCCCCCCAGTGGCATAGCGGTATGTCTGCGGACTTACAACGCTAGAATCCGGGTTTCGATACTCGTGGTGAGCCGAGCATAGATAGCCCAATGTATAGTTTTGTGCTAAACTACAACAATACCCAGAATATCGTCTAAACGTGGAAAAGAGAGCGTGACTTTAAAATTGAGGGATCCAAAGTATAAACATATTAACAATGTACTCTAAATGCTAGGAACCAACTGCAAATGCACAGAAGCAATGTATCCACCCGCACTTGAATATTTACATGGAATCAACTTCAAAGATGAAGTGACGTAATAAAAACCAATCACTGTACATCTAAATACAATGTACTGTCTGTGATAGTATATGTCGATAAAGGCAACGAAACTATCATATTCAAGAAAACAGTTGGCGATCAACATAAAAGTAAAAAGTGCCTCGCTGTTAGATGAGTTGATTGTTAATTATACACACAAAGCATTCTTTTCTGAACTAAAGTCGACCGTTAATTATATATATATACAGAGATCCTGTACACCCTGGCAGTGGGTCGATCTTACATTGTATAGAAAACGTGTGCTCTTCATTATAAATGCAGTTTGGTTTCTTTGTGACTCAAATTGATTGATTGCTGAATATTGAGGCCTTTCAGTAACAAGCGCTTATTGTTTATTTTTTACAGAAAACCATATATATATATAGATGGTTTGTCATGGGTTGACTGTTAAGACAATGCAAACAAAACATATATCTGAAAGAATTAAACTGTTAATTATAAAGATATCACAAACAAGAAGGTGGCAATGGTTAATGGAGGTCTTGTACGTGACGTCACAAACTTCCTGGTTCATTCAATGTAGACATACTGGACGTCAAACATTCCCTTGTAGTAATCAATAATAATCAATATCAATATAAAATTCGGTAAAGAGTTATATGCTGTCAATGGCACAAACATCGCCTTTGGAAAGACCTGGAACCGAAACTCTATGGTTATTCAGATTATTGATATATCTTTCTTTATGCACATCACTGACTTGATTTACGGGGTCAGACAGCACGATATGAAAAGACAAATTTGTCAATTTTCTTCTAAGACGAATATACGTATAGCAGGATAAACTATAGATCCCGTGATTTTTCTGACGCCAGTGCAAAACCTTTCTACTTGTACATGGCGAAAAACAACTCTCTTTTCAGTTGAAACTACTTAATGAGATGAAACAGACAATTACAGTCAACATTCTAGTAAAACTATTTGTCCGTAGTGGGTTTTATTTCGAAATATTCAAACAAAACCACTGCTTAGTTAAAAAGTTGTTACTTTTTTCAGACAAATCTTACCTGTAGGTACCACCTCTCGCTTCTAGATTTAAGAAAAATAATTCTCCTCTCTTAAAATAATTTTAACACAAATTATTTTAGTTCGGTGCAAAGAAGGCTTTGTTTTATATTGAGGAATAGTTTCAGTTTATGAAATACCAAATTCTCTATACTCTGGTGCCACATGTATTTAACATTTAATTTATTATTACAATGCATTTTCTGTGTGATTTCGAATCATCTTTCGTGTGTAATGACAGCCACCTTTTAACTTGTGTACTTCATGTACACTCCCACTGATATTGTGCACCTACAAACGGTTTGGAAAAATGTTTATATTAAATTTTTTTCTTTTGAACTGAGCTGTGATTTTACAGTACATTTCATTACTACTGGTGCTGTGCACATATTTTAAAAAGTCATTTTATTTCTTTGTTAGCTAGAACAGATATTTGCTCTACAGTTTATTAAAATTTTCCCAGCAGTCCGTTGTTTACAGAAGGATTAAAAATAAAATATTCTGATTATACAGTGTATTTGTTTGTTTGTTTACAATTTCACGCACGAGGACTATCTGCACTAACCATCCCTAATTTAGCAGTGAAAGACTAGAGGGAAGGCCATCACCACCAACCACCAACTCTTTAGCTACTCTTTTACCAAGAACTTTACCAAGAGCGAGCATGTTTGGTGGGACGGAGATTCCAACCATCGACCCTCAGATTGCGAGTCAAGTGCCCTAACCACCTGGCGATGCCAGACCTGACTGTTATGTAACACAAAAACTATTTGATTAACAGTAACACTTTTGGATTCACAATTCTTTACCAGTAGCTATAAAGACCCTTTCATGGTATGCCAACAGAGACCGCCAAACTCGAGTCGACCTCAGGCAATGAATGGGGTGAGACAATTATGTTACAGGAGATGATAATGTCATGTTTCCAGGAAGTGGAACTGGAGGGGATTGTTGGTGTCATGCAATGTCATCAGAAAGGATGGCGTCTACATAATGTCACCAGAGGGCGCGATGGTAGGCTGCCATGGCAGAAAGACATGCCACTAGAGAAGATTACGTCCACAAAGTGGATCAATGTGTCTTAACATGTAATCAATGGCTAGATTTAATACCATTACTATAAAACACTAAGTATTAGTTTTATATTTAATAATACTTTTTGACATTTCCTGACTACTTATAAGTAAATCTTATATTGTCCTGAAAAGGACGCTTATTTAAATATCATGCAGTAATTTAAAACTTACTGTTTTACTAGTTTGTCTTCATGCTTACCATAACTTGACAAAATATTTCATTTTACACTTGTTACTTTATAGTTTTATCTTAAATGACTTTTAAAAAGGTGGACAATGTTATTATACTTCCACATATTATTATGTCATCAATGCTCAGATTTAATTATGTTACAAGTAAAACCATTATTTTAAAGACAATCTTCTTGTCCAGTAGGATATTAATAAAACTTTTTTTTTCTTTCAGAAGTCAACAAGACAACTATTATAAACATGCATATTATCCATTATTTGAATGAAGCAGTATAAATCATTTATTGTCCTGAAAAGGACACTTATTTAACATTCAAACTTACAATAATCTTACTGTTTCACTAGTCTGTCTTTAGTCATTAACAATGTTCTTGACAAAATATTACAATTTGTTGTTTCTTATGACAAAGAACAAGAAAATACATAACCGATTTTGATTTAACATACTGACTATAGTTTTAGTTTCTAAAACTTTTTACATCCTGAAAAGGGTACTTTTTAAACATATATACTTACTATATTCATATAATGCATGTTTCACAAACTGACTTTTAACATCCAATTAATAAATTCTGCAGTAAATCATTTTTAATCATTTTAAATCATGTTTAATCACTAACATTGAATAGCATAAATCTTTGAGTACAGATATAACTGAACTTTTTTCTACATTTGACATTTAACTTACATAACATATGTTTTCAAAAACACAATGTCAAGTAGGAAATACAGACTGACGTCATGAACAATGAAAGCATACAATCACCAAGTAATACTTCCCCCTTATTGGTTCAGAGCTAATTTTATGTCCACCTTTTACTAAGTAGAGAGGGGCTGATAGAATTCAAAGTTCACTTTGGTCATCAACATTGTTTACATTTAGTCTAACGACCTTCTTGTTTCATATTCAAGACAGCTCAATAAACTTTGGTTTTCAAAATATACAAGGTAGGATGCCAAGTTTAGAAAAGCTTTTGACGTTTTGTGTTAACTAAAACAGATAATGCTTTCATTTGAATGTAGAACACTCTATCTGACTCATGTATTTTACTAAAGGAAAAGGGTGATCACACATAAAAAATTTATGAAAACAAAAATTGATCAGGACAATTATAATACACTGTTGCTACTTATGTATTTATATGATATTTACTATTGAAAATAAATGATTCCAACTATACATAACCATATATTTTCTACATATATTTAATTTTAACCATAGTTTAACTAGAGATTTTGTAAGTCACAGAATTTAAAAGTCAGTAAATAATCAGCATGATGTGAAATTTATGAGATTTACAATTTCATTATATGATACAACGAATTATATTTGCATGTACTCAAATGGTGACAGACTTAGCTGTTTCTGATTAGTGATGATAAGTTCAGTTACAAGTTCAGACATATCCTGATATCGATATCTGTCTACAACAAACAGTCTAAATTTCAGTCAAGTCTGGATCACTTTTCAAATGTAAATACCCTGTCCCTTTCACCACTAGTGATCAGACTGATGCTTTGCTACTATATGGATGAAAGAATGAAGGGTCAGCCTTTAAACGTATGTATATTGTAACATACATTTCTTTTTTAAAAAACATTTTGGCATGTGTGTAATGTTCAATCTTAAAAATTCACAATTTTTAAAAACAACGATTATTTTATACACAATTCTATAAAAATTAGATTGTTTCCACTCTCCAAATTACTAAAATACAATAACTTACTGTACAGGATAAAAAATGGTAAAAAACCCGACGAAACTGGAAAATAATCTCATACATATACTATTGCATCATCATAACACACAATTCTATCAGTCCTTCTCTCCTTAGTAAAAGGTGGACATACCATTAGCTATGAGCCAATAAGGGGAAGTGTTATTTGGTGATTGTATAGCTTTCATTGTTAATGACGTCGTCAGTTAGAAAGAACACACATACATCCAAATCTGTATTTCCTACTTGACACATAGTTTTGAACACATATGTGATGTAAGTTACATCTCTAATGTAGAAGAAAGTTCAGTTATATCTGTACTCAAAGATTTATGCTGTACTATTTTAGTGATTAAACACAATTATTATCTAACAACATGATTTGCTACAGAGTTTATTAACTAGGTGTTAAAAATAAAGTCAGTGAAACATAAATTATATGTATGTAGTAAGTTTGTATGTTAAAAAGTATTCTTTTCAGGTTGAATAAAGTTATAGAAACTAAAACTGTAATCAGTATGTTAAATCAAATTGGTTATGTATTTTCTTGTCCCTTATCATAAGAAACAACAAATTGTAATATTTTGTCAAGAACATAGTTAATGGCTAGAGACAAACTAGTGAAACAGTAAGATTATCGTAAGTTTGCATGTTAAGTAAGTGTCCTTTTCAGGACAATAAATGATTTACACTGCCTCATTCAAATACTGGATAATATGTATGTTATAACAGTTGTCTTGTTGACTTGTGAAAGCAAAACAGCAGCTTTATTAAAATCCTACTGGACAGTAAGATTTTCTTAAAAGTAATGGTTTTACTTGTAACATAATTAAACCTGAAAGTATAGTAACACTGTACACCCTTCTAAAAGTCATGTAAGATAAACTATAAAGTAACAAGTGTAAAATAAAATACTTTAAGTTATATGGTTAGCAAAAAGACAAACTAGTGAAACAGTAAGTTTTAAATTATTGCATGATATCTACGTAAATTTTCTTTTCAGGACAACAAATGATTTACATATAAATGGCCAGGAAATGTCAAAGTATGATTAAATATAGAACTAATTTATTGGTGTTTTATACTGACTGTATTAAATCCAGACATTGATTACATGTTGAGACAATACTTTTAGTAACTAATTATATGGATAGCATAAAAACAAATTAGTGAAACAGTAAGTTTTTAAATTATTGCACGATATTTAAATAAGCGTCCTTTTCAGGACAGTAAATGATTCACGTATAAATCCTCGGGAAGGATGATTAAATATACAACTAATGAATTAGTGTTTTATACTGACTGTGTTTAATCTAGCCATTGATTACATGTTGAGACAAGTTGATCCACTTTGTGGACGTCATCTTTGGTGACATGTATGTCTGCCATGGCAGCCTACCATCACACCCTCTGGTGACACTACGTAGACATTATCCTTTCTGGTGATATTGCATGACACCAACAATCCTTTCTGGTTCCACTTCGTGGAAACATGACGTTATCATCTCCTGTGTCATCATTGTCTCACCCTACTGCCTGAGGTCGACTCGTGTGTGGCGCTCTCTGGTGGCGTACCATGCAAGGGCCCTTACAGCTACTGGTGATAATTTCGCTTCTTATAGTCTATGGAATTTTAAACTCTTTCTAGCAACGCGCCCTCTGGTGTCACTACGTGGATATAATCCTCTCTGGTGACATCATTGCATGGCACCAATTCCCATTGGTTCCACTTCATAGAAATATGACATCATCGCCTCTTGTAACATTATTTTCTCCCCATTGCCTGAGGTCGACTGTGTGGCGCCCCTTGGTAGAGTGCCATGCAAATGACCTGATAACTAATTTTACCCTTTTTAATAAACAATATATTTTGCTTACTGTAAAAACACAAAAAGTGCTATATATGAGAACATTTATGATTACACATATCAGCCCATACAGACTTTTGTGAGAAAAAAAAACTATGTCCAGAATTACTACAATATGATTTTTTTTTAGTTTAATATAATATATTTTTCCTTCATATTATTGAAGAGCAGTTTTATGGTTCCATTGGTTTGTGACCGAAACAGTGCCATCGACACAAACACACAGGTTTAAATTTTCTTAGAGGTTTATCAAACAACTTTTATACGCAATTTCACACAAATAATTTAGTAAACACTGGAGCAGATGGCTGGCTTCATCTGAGTTATCAGAGGTGTTTCTGTGCACTAAATATACACGTCTATTTTATTATTGTTCTTGACAACCCTTATTCTTTTTTTACTGACTAGTTTTCACTGAAGAACAAAGGATTAGCTCTATGTATATACAAACTAATTAAAGGGAAGAAAGTTACGTTTAGGGCTAAGTACAACCAAACTACCCAGAGCACTGTTTTCAGAGAATAGTTTAGCATTTTAAAAATCAAACAAAATTTAATTTGTGAGGTGGCAATCGAAGTTGTTTCCGTAAAATCGTAACTTAAGTCAGCTAGACCAGTATTCTTCAGGGGCAGGTGAGAGTTCAAACAGACTAGATACTATTCTAACCCAAGCAGCAAAAATATGTAGCATTGCACCATGAGCAATTTTGACATTATTGAATCAATGTCAGTAATATATATATATATATATATATAAGATATTAGGAAAGGAACAAGAACAAGAACTGGGAGTAAAATAGAGAATGATGATTCACAGAAATGGAATCATTCTTTACAGTACCAAACTGGTAAGTGGTGAACTTGTCTTACTAAAGTTAAATTACAAATGACTTAAGACGTACCTCTTCGTGGAAAAGGTCGACTGTTAATTTTCTGGATTAAACAGCAGGCCGTGATGGGCACCACAATCACCAGCACGACTGATACTGACACTGGAATAATTACCGAGAGCTTGGTGAAAAGTTTCACTCCGTTAGAGTCCAGGGTTAGGAAATACGTTGAACCTAAAAGGTGAGAAATGTAAATCAGGTTTTACAAACATGATGCACATCATTTGGCCCATAAGTGTTATAAGTAAAAGAATAAAATGTGCATTTGCTATCTCTTCACTTTCTCTTCAAAGAGAATTATTGAGAAATCACACTGTGTTTAAAATAAAGAATTGATGCAAATATTGATACTAAATAATCAAAGGAGGATACGTACAAACACGTGAAGATTTAATTTATTGAATGCTTTGTTTTTTTATCATGAAAGACGTGACTTTGTAAATAATATCAACAATATTATTTTCATTCTTGGGTTTAAGTTTAAAATTTTGATGTTGTTGCTGTTTAGTTAAATTAATGAGCTTATAAGCCGTGCAACAAATGATACAAAAATTATCCAAAATTATAAATTTCTTGTTCAAATAAAATTCCAACAAACATTTATTTAAGGTGATTTTTATCTTCTCAAGAGCCAACTAGGGTACAGGGGGATAAAGGCAGTGTCAACCATTCTTTGTATGTTTAGATTTGCTCATACTGTAACCGCTTTTGTGTGTTATTCGTGATTGCTAAAGCTGTATATTTAAGGAATTTCATAGTATGGTTTTTGTAAGCAAGACCTAAAACCCTATGTCACTGACCCGTCAGATTTATATTATCCGCGTATGAACACTGTACTGACAAAAATTAACCGTATATTTAATTTATTATTTATTGATTTGCAAAGAAACTGTTCTCTCTGTAGTACCAGATGTTTAGCTTATTGTGTTGTTGTTTTTTGCAAAGAAACTGTTCTCTCTGTAGTACCAGATGTTTAGCTTATTGTGTTGTTGTTTTTTTGCAAAGAAACTGTTCTCTCTGTAGTACCAGATGTTTAGCTTATTGTGTTGGTTTTTACAAAGAAACTGTTTTCTCTGTAGTACCAGATGTTTAGTTATTGTGTTGTTGTTTTTTTGCAAAGAAACTGTTCTCTCTGTAGTACCAGATGTTTAGCTTATTGTGTTGGTTTTTGCAAAGAAACTGTTTTCTCTGTAGTACCAGATGTTTAGCTTATTGTGTTGTTTTTTTTTTGCAAAGAAACTGTTCTCTCTGTAATACCAGATGTTTAGCTTATTGTGTTGTTTTTTGCAAAGAAACTGTTCTCTCTCTGTAATACCGGTTGTTTAGCTTATTATATATTTATTTGCAAAGAAACTGTTCCCTATGTAATACTAGTTGTTTATCTTATTATTTACTTATTTTCAAAGAAATTGCTATCCTTGTAATACCAGTCATATAGCTTATTATTTATTTATTTGCTCTCTTTGCAATTGAGTTAAAATGGCAAACCTGTTCTTGATGAAGGCTTGGGAGTATTTATTTGCAGAGTAAGTATTGAAAAATATAGAACATTAATTACACTCCAACTTAAACGTGTGCAATTAGCTTTGTCAATGAAGAATTTCTACTAATTTCTGGGTTTTATAAAAAAGAAGTTAAATTTTTGTAAAATAAATAAACTTTTATTGAAAATTACGGGAATCTTCGAAATATAAATGTTAAACAGAGATCTTGGTATTGATTCGTTATATTTTCATGAAGAATCTTACATCAAAGGAATTATTTGTATGACGTACATAGTGAAACTTTCAGTCAGGTAAATGCTATGGATTTAATAAACTCTTTATTAATTATTGCTTTTAAAGGAATGGATTTCATTAATCAGTAATTTTTTTCATGCAGATAAATTTACAGTTAAAATAACTTTTGTGCTGGTAGTTCGGTCGTACAACTGAAGCGTTAACTCGACGGAGAAACATTAATGATATTGATCTGGTTGGATATGCTCCAGAATATTTAAGATTTTATTGGGTATTGTTCTGTTTATTTTAGACACAGTAGTAAGTATAGGTATTTAAAATATTATATGGACATTGTAATACAGGATTCTCCTTATGTCTGTGGGTTTATTTAAATACCCAAAGAAGTGTTTCTATTGTAATTACATCCTTGTCTTGTTGAAAAAGTAATTGTATATTTCTTGAGGAATTTAGTACTATTTCTAAAATATTTATATTATTACTATTTTGCTTTCAAAGGATAATGGTATATTATTCCTCAATTATACGTATTGAAGGCGAATTTTTCAGGCCTGACGAGATATGTTAAAATGGTCAAGGTTTTGGAAACAAATATCTTGACATACTATTTCCTAGAATGTTTTTACTATCAACCACCCCAAAACCTGTTTAAACATTTTTCTCACATTAATAACAAGATATCTCTGTGTAAGTACGCAATTTTCTTCATTGGTAGCCTGATCAGGTCGCTTGCGTTTCTGTACGAAACATTAAGATATTTATCATCTTCTTCATACATACACAAACCCACACCGAAAAGTTCTCGTGGCTATGGCAATGGTAACACAGTTTGAGAGCCCATTTTGAACTAAACCTCATAGTAAAGTGTTATGAGCAGATTTTTCTCATGAACTAAAATACAAGTTTCTATAGAGTGAAAGTTACACATTTGGTTGACAAGTACTTGTATCCCAGTGGGACGGCAGTAAGTTTACGGATTTACAACGCTAAAATCCGGGGTTTGATTCCTCGCGATGGACACCTTTGCTCTAAGACACACAAACAAGCAAGTAACTGCTTGCCCCCCAGTGGCAGAGCGGTATGTCTGTGGACTTACAACGCTAGAATTCGAGTTTCGATACCCGTGGTGAGCAGAGCACAGATAGCCCATTGTGTAGCTTTGTGCTCAATTACAAACAAACAAAGTAACTGCTTAAGCAATTTATGGCAATATTAATTTTTTTCATATTTATTTGTTACTGTCGAAACATTTCTTAATAACATATAACAGCTTTGTATCTTAGAAAAGTATAGTGGCAGTTTCTTAGAAAATTATCTTTAAAAAACATTAACAATTATTTCTTTCTCAAGCCCTAAGAATATTAAAAACTTGCCTTTGGAGGCAATGAAATAAACATATACTTATTACAGAAATACACAATGTATAAAATTATACCTTTTATTTATAAATTTGACCATTTTAAAACGACTACTTTATATTGATTTCGTAAGAAAACAACTGGAAAGAACAAGCGTTTCCTTCATATTTTAGAACTTGTGCATTCCCTTATGTTCTAAGATTTGGCAAGCAGCAAGCAAAAGGCAGCGAGAGAACCGAGGAAGACCAGAAAAAGATATAATATCCATGGTAAATATATATTTTCCTTACCGGTTTTTCTATCAAAATTAAGCCATCCACGAAATTTTAAATCACGAGCAGGGTGAAGAGAAAAGACTTTCTGAACACCCCCGGGTTATGTATGGCCCTATGTCTCCCCGACTTGGGTTATACAATTTCAAACCAAAATTACTGCTAAGTTTAATGTTGTTGTTTTGTTATGTTCTAAGAGTGCATGAAATAGGTATATAGACGTGTGACTTGACCCATGCAGCACACTGCTAAGGAAATTTATAAATACCAAGAGATACACCACAGACGTAGATTAGTAGTATCAAAGTGTAAACAAAATGCCAAAATTGAAACAGCCATAATGCTTAGTTTCGAACCAACTATTACTGTGGATAAAACTACTTAATGGTATAGGAAACTTGAATTACAACATCTAGGACTATACGAGTGGATACATTTGGCTCAGCAGCTTATATATATATATAGTATTTTAACCTATACATTACAGGCGTGAATAAACCAAAATATAGAAACAATTATAGTTACTACAAAACATCTTGCTACCAAATCATTTTAACCCCACCAAAAAAAGTATAATACATATTATTCGAAGCTTCACTTACTCTCTGATTGTGTTTTACAGGTTATGACATCACTTGGTCCACTTTCCCCCCACTTATTCTGGGCAGTTATGTAAAGTTGATATTGAACGCTTGATGTCAGACCCCCTACTGTATAAACGTTGGAAGAGGAAACCGTTAAAGGAAATTCCAACCATTCGCCTCCAGCTCGTCGCAAGTGCATGATGTAGGCTTAAGATGTGGAAAACAAAAATTTAAATATGGAACAGTACCTGACGTACTGTATGCATTAGAGTTAGGTTGACTTAGTGTCTCATAAACTCGATAAAACAACATCTTATTACACCCTAATAACCAACATGGCGTGAACAAACAAAGTCCATTCGTTTATATTTCACGAGTATAAAAGTATTGAGTTATATATTAGAATAGTTGTCTGTACAGAAAAATATATTGAAACTTGATTTTTGCATTAAACATTTCAGCTTATTAAGTAACATTACACCGAATATAGGAGAAATACGTAAATTCTGGAGATGGGTAATATCTTTAAACTACTTTTAATTTGCAACAGTTGCCAGCACTATACACAGTCAACCTTCAAGATTGACTGACCAGTCTGAAGTAAAATGAATAAACCAGAAATGATAAATTTTAACAGTTATTGATTCCTGAGTGATCATATACAGTTAACCTACAAAATACGATATTATAGAAACTACAACTGAAATTACATGCTCAATGAAGAATTACTTACTAAATATTAAGTTTTCTTTCTCTATTAAATTATGGGCATTATATAAGTTTGGAGTCAAAATCGAAATCAGAAAAAATATACCTGTCACGTCTCCTTCTTCCTTTCCCATGATCCAAATCTTCAGTCTTAAAAAAGAGGCCTGTGTTGAAAGTAGATGTACAGAGGGCTTGGCAGGGAGTTCTGAATGATATTAAGAGTTCTTTCTTCTTAATCAAAAGAACTTAAAGTTACAGAAAAGAAATGTAACATTGAAAAATAGTGTGCCCCAAATTCTGTCATATTGTTTTTACTTAGTCTAAAACGATTGGTACTAATTGTGTGTAAATGTTTCAATAAATTCATGATATGACTCATCTAGTGCTACTAGCTGGTTAAAGGCAATTCAATAATAAGTAGTTTGGCATGACTAGCTTCTGAAGCATTGTGTACCATCAGCTAGCTCGTTATGGTACAAACAATTTGACGAGCTATATATACCATCAGGTGGTCTGATACACCTCGCCTCCACAGCTACATATACCAGTAGCTAGTGGAACACATTTCATCTTTCACTGGCTACATATACCTGTAGTTAATTCAACATACCTCATCTCCACTACCTACATATACATGCAGCTGGTTTTACACACACACCTAAACTCCACAGCTAGATAAACCTGTAGTTAATGTGATACACCTCATCTCCACAACTACATATACATGTAGCTGGTTACACACACACCTAAACTCCATAGTTACATATACATGTAGCTGGTTACACTCACCTAAACTCCACAGCTTCATATACATATAGGTGGTCGGACAACACTTCACCTCTACAGCTACATATGCCTATAGCTGGTGCGACACTACTTACAGATATATGTAGATGTGAGACACACCTAATCTACACAGCTGCATATACCTGGCTAGTGTGACATACCTCCCCTTCATTAGCTACATATACCTGTAGCTGGTGGGACACACCTTACCTCCACTAGTTCATATGCTTTAGCTAATGTGAAACACCTCACACTCATTGGCCACGTGGACGTTGTTATTATACAGTTAACTTCAATAGGAGTCATGTGTACCACCTGCTGTTTAGACATGTTTCACTTCCAAAAGCTATATATGTACTACTAGTTAAATTGAGCCATGTGTACCACTTACTGTTGTGACACGACTCACCACAACGAATTTAGTTTCATATTAGATATTCACATGCAACTCACCTTGAAAAGTTGATTATACCAGTAGTTTGTCCAGGACAACTCACTAGACGCATATAGCATCACCTGTTATAACCAGCCTGACACAACACAAAGTGCATGTAAGATTGATTATTTATAAATTACTAGTATCCAAAAAGCAACAAAGCTTTTCACACACAATTAGCTTCTATAAACTGCAAAAGATCTGAAAAAAAAACTCACGCTTACCAATTACATCGAGACAATGTGTATCAATCTACTGTCTACAAAATAACATTCACCAACTACCAAGGTAATATTCTCCAATTCATAGTCTAGAAGACCCCCCCCCCCTGAATTAACACTGTGATGCCTGATAAGACTGATCTTCCCCGCGATAACTTATGAATTATTCATGACCCACCTCCTCGAGCTGTGTGTACCACAAGTTGATCTGACAGGACTCCCAACCCTGCACTGTTGAAAGCTCGAACCACTACACTGTAGCTGGTTGACCTCTGCAGATCACTCAATATTCCAGTGATCTTTCGTTTCGCAGCGGTGGCTTGACGATAGACATAAGGATGCCTTGATCCAGTAGGACGGTAACCAACATAGAAAGCTGTGATGTCTACATAAGCATCTGCTCCTGGGTCAAACTAAGTTTTATCAAAGAAAAAAAAACTGATAAGAAACGATGGAGTAAATAGATAAAGCGACCGAACGAACACAAGATTAAACCCACAGTTTCATCAAGTTTTGTTCTGTAATATGGTTTTGTATTAGCGTGTAGTGTAAATCGCTCAGTATTGTCTTTTACCATAATGCACAGATAAACATTCTGATGTTGTGTTTTGTGTCGTTTTTTTTGTTACATTCATTGTTGCTAACAATGGTGTGTATTGTTTCTTATGTTGCATGTTTTTCCTGGTATTTTAAACTGTATACCATTATAATAAAGATTATGATTTGAATTAGATCCCATTACAATTAGTGTTTCTACTTATCACTTGTAGCACACTAGCTTTCTCCACTACTCACATGAATATAAGGATAGCTCTAACCATTATATCAAATCTGTCATTTATCCGAGAATGTCTTTATCTACTATCCAGTTAACCGGGTGTATCCTTTCTAAACTTAAATACATTTTATGGGAATTTTTACTGACTAAAATTATATTTCATTGATAACTATAGTTTTGCGTGTATTTATTTCCTTGAAAACTAGCCACCAGGATGTGTTTTCATCTTACCTTTAAGATTTTATTATATTAGAAACTAGTTACCAGGATGTGCTCTTATCTCACCATTATGGGATCATGACATTGAAAACTAGCTACCTCAGTGTGCTCTCATCTCAACTTCACAGGATTATTAGATAGGAAACTAGTTACCAGGGTTTGTTCTCATCTCACCTTTATAGAATTATTACATAGGAATCTAATTATCACAGTGTGTTTTCATCTCACCTTCATAGGATTATTGTATAGGAATCTAATTATCACGGTGTGTTCTCAGCTCACCTTTATAGGATTATTATATAGGAATCTAATTATCACGGTGTGTTCTCAGCTCACCTTTATAGGATTATTATATAGGAATCTAATTATCACGGTGTGTTTTCATCTCACCTTCAAAGAATTATTACATAGGAATCTAATTATCACGGTGTGTTTTCATCTCACCTTCATAGGATTATTATATAGGAATCTCTAATAATCCTATAAAGGTGAGATGAGAACACACCGTGATAATCACGGTTTTCCCGAAGAATTAATATTTAGGATAATGATGCACTTGAACTTTCACTACTTTACGAGTAATTTGTGATTCAAGCTCGAAAGGACAGAAGGTTAATACATCATATGGACTTGAAATTACAATAATAAGCATCAACTTCTCGATTCATATGTGCACCTTATAAAAACATGACTTGATGAGTAGAAGTTCAAGACATCGTTTTGGTCTCTACGCCCTCTATATATTTAAGATTTTACTCAGAATGACAACATGGTAAACACATTCAAAAACATGGCCTAAGAATTTCTGTTGTTGTTGTTATGAGACTGTAACTTCTATAACTTTATTTTTTGTTTAACTTAATGATTACTTTGTCTTACCGTCCATTCCAGTTTTATATATGTTGCTCCTTTCTCGTAAACAACCAGATCTTTCGGCCTTCCGGTTGGAGCTACATTGAAACGTCAAATTTAACATAGTTGATCTATAACTACGAAAAAAACTTAAAATATATATATTGTGACTTCACAAAATAACACACAATACGTTACGTTACTATACTTATCACCCCTTTGTAGATGAAGAACAATTTTTTTCCAAGGTGTTCTTTTAACTTTGCACCTCAGCTTTTACATTAAAAGTGAAAATCTTACTTAAGAGATTCAAAGAAAATATCCAGTGTTATATTTTTAAAAGAGATAGAAACAAACATTTAATCAACAAAAACCTCAAACTGTAAACAATTTGAATATTAACTAATCTTCTAATGTAATACAATAAAACATAAACAGCAAAATAAGTTATTACATTAATGTCTACTCAGTTTATAATGCTTAACTTTCCTTACAGCGCAAATACATTAAAATTCGTTTACAAGTACATTCCAAAGCGTTGGCTTAATGCAATTAAAGCCTAAGTTTAACACGTCATAATATGTTCAAGTTTCCATTAACACTTTTCTCGGATATATATAGAGAATTTTACTGCATCTTTCCTTGTTCTAATTTGCAAAGGGAAACATTTTTATATGGCGTTCCTAGAAAATATAACATAGACAATAATTTAAAATAGAAATAACAATTTAAAGACACCATATTCAACTGAGTTTAAAAAAGAAACATCTATAATCTAATGATATATTAATACATAGGTTTACAAAAACACACATTTTATTCATTTAACAATACAGTTTTAAGATGAAATAATAAACAGTAGACAGAAAACAGATTTATGGTAAAAATACATTTACTTACAAGAAAATAAAAACAATCTTATGTTGCAATAACATAAGTGGTTGCAAAAACACACAACTTCGTCATAAAATAATACGAGTTACAAAAACAACACAAGTTGATGATACAATAATACACTGAATAATATCTTTATTTATGAATAAATATAACTGTTTATTCGTAAATAAAAATACTATTAGACTGAGCAGTTCTCAATGTTATTTAATACAGGGAATTACGAAAATCAAATTATAATGCAATAACTCAAGGAGTTACAAAAATACACAAGTTGATAACACATTATTACAAGAACGTGCTGTTACAAGAGAACAAAACACGATTTTATGATGCAGTATTACTCAGAGTTGCCAGAAAAACATACTTTAATGATACGATATCAATCGTGGCACACAGTTAATCTGATCTTATGGAAAAAACTGTCTCATGAAAATGAGCATAAGGCATGAATACAACACAGAAATATGATGTGATCAAGGAACACATTAAAAATTATAATATTTTTCATCATCATTTTATTTGATGAATAGCGCGGTTCGTTTCTTACTTTTATATATCAATCAAACGTTTTTCATTGTCGCTGAGAAGGAAGTTATGGAATAAGTTTCCATTTACAACAGTCCACAGAAAAAATCAATAACACAACGTCAGCAAGAACCCATCCTTGGGTAGTGTGTTCAGTTCTTCGTTTACTATCTTGTCGTTAAAATTACTCTTTTAACCGAAACTATGTTCGACGTACCTTGTGTTAATTCACGTTGTGTGTTTTGTAAATTTGTTTGTTCACGAAATACCCGTAAAGTTTTGGAGCTAACAATATCAAACTTGGGAGACTGACTCGGGGGGTGGCCAGGCGGACGTCTTTATATATATGGCGTCTACTAAGATGATATCAAGATAGACTAAAACGCGCCCGGACGGTTACCCAAGCGTGATGGGGGCCCAAGAGTAGGTCTTCAGGGTCACTGAACCCAAATTTGACATCAGAGTTTGTGTTCCCAGTCCCCTATCCCTCGTGATTTTAAGGGCGCTTTGAAACTGTGTTCACACTCTCACTCACAAGTCAGGGGGACCAAACGTTACTTTCGTGCTCAGGTACCACGGCAGGTGTCCTATCTGGGTTTGTTTTCGTTTACAGATCCCTTTTAGTGTAGCTATAGAAGTAATCAGAATCATGGAAGAGATTGATTAGTACATTAGAGCCTCTGTGAATCACGAGGGGGCCTTTGGACCCCGCAGCGAAACGTGGGTATTTTATGATAGTATTTATTAAAGTGTTATTTTTTTTGTAAACTTGAAGTACCTATACCTTGTGTAGTACCTTACAAATGTGTAGCTCTGACAACATAAGTTGCAAGACATTTTAAAATATATATACTGTGCAATGCGTTAAAAAAGGATAATACATGATAAAAACATTAATCCAATATCCATAAACGTACTGGACGCCCTTTTTTTCCCCCATGTAATTTCTCTGCTCAAACGCCACCTGTTAGGTCTGTTTTCTAATAACTCTCTAATAGTTCACATAAAAACTTTGAATATTAATTCCCTGAAAGCCTACCTTCCTAGTCTCTTGATCTCACGCGATCCTGATTCAGAACTTTAATAATTCTTGATGTCGTGCCTGACAACTCTCCTGCCTGATTATATCTACTAACTATGGCAGTGGGGTACACATTTGACAAAAAAAAAAAAATAGTCTGATCGTGTGATTTGTCAGACGATTGATTAAACCCTCTAAATGCTAAGGTTTACTCATTTCTTGGTTAGTCAACAAGACAATAGGTATAAGTTCAAGAATACTTACAACTTTCAAAGAGGCGTAATAGTAGGTGCTCGTAGTAAGACTACGGTTATCAATAACCGTTTTTGTTTTTTAATTGGTCTTTGAATATTCAGACATATATTGTTAAAACGTTTCAATAAGGGAAACCGAAAGGTTTATCACTAGGAAAACTATGACTGACAGCTGCTGTGACTGACCGACATAAAAGACCGTTGGGTCGATTTCTTCAACAGTAGTCGGGACTCAACGTGGATACAATTATAAGTAAATAAAAAAAACATGCTACGTTGCAGTTTAAATTCAGTCCAAAACAGTTTATATATGATAAAAATATAAAATAATCGCTTCAGTAGTACTTAGAACGAAATCTGTGACAATGAATAACTGGAAGGACGTTGTGTGGTGAGTCGTATTCCATCATTTTTCAGTATTGATCGAAGATTTATAATATGGGGAAAACCACAGGAAATACTTGACCTTGTTTGTGTCGTTCAGACAATGCAAGCTATTGGAATTATGTAAAGGTTACTGTAGGGGACTTTCTCTTAATATAAGTAACGTCTTTTGATTCCTTTCTCAGGGTAAAAAATATCTAAAGTGTAACAATGCCGTATCTTCACGATGACAATCAATACGACAAAGTAACCACGCACCACGCTGGTCTCAAGAGCGCTACAGTTATTTTATTATATTACTTGAGCAGAAAAATTACCAAATCTTAATTAATTAATCATTTTTGGAATGAACGTGGATATCGCATTCACCACCTTAATCATATGCTGCTATTTGTGAACCAATTGTAAACCATACTTCTCACCGAATAGTATTATAATCAACCAGTAGACTATACAGCATCCAGTGTAGTCCATTCGCGACGTTAGGAAAACAAATAGGTTTTAAAAAAACAATTAAAGACAAAGTTACGAAACCCCGTAACCCAAGCGCTTTCGAAAAGTGGACCTTTCGAAGGCATTCGTATTACAGGGTGTTGTACTCTTGTCTTCAGTGTAGTCCATAATATGTCTAGTCCTAGTTATTATTGCAACTAACGACGGCTTTGTCCGATATGAGTGTATAAAGTGGTCAGCTAGTGTATGAGGATACTTTGCAACAAATTAAACACTTTTAAGTTCGCAACGAACTGTTATGCCATAACATTCCTTAACAACTTATATTTATGGCATTTAGAAATTTTAGCCATACCTGACACCATTATGTAAGACAGCTATGTCTCACATCCTTCTTCTAAATGTGTAACATCTCTCTAAAAGCTGTGGTTATACCTGATACCCTACTTTTTCATGTCGTAGCTTTGGTTAAACCCGACATTCTATTTTATCTTACGTACCGAATTCTAGCTGTATTTGATATCCTGAGTAAACAAAATAACATGTATCTACCTGATACACTACATCTGAGTTACAAAACGTAACGAAAAATTTCGGCATTCCTTTCTTCAACGTAACAACTGTAACTAACTCCCCAAACTACGCCTTTATACCAATCTATGCTCCATTTAATAACGAATTAGCGATCCCATTTCTGTATTTTGTAGCTGAGTAACAATTGAAACTATAATTGTTGGCCATTCTTCCTGAAGGCTGTAGCTGCAACTAACATCATAGTTTCGTGCATTTTCAGCAGTATATATACATATAAATGTATTTAAAACGTCTTTGCTTCAGAGATAACAACATTTAACGTTTATGAAAAACTCTAACTATTTATTTCGAGGTTGTATAACTTTATTATTTATAATTTTAAATATATCATTTTATTGATGAAGTTCTTTGAAACACTAAAGTCTTTAGTATTAAGTGGAATAGTAATTCCTAAATTTCGTTATTTATTGGTTACTGACGTATTAAATGAGAAAGAATACTAGGTGACATCTATTGACGCCCATTCTATATTTAGCTGTTTGCTCACAAGGAACTAACCTTCATGTTGTGTGACCACCGTTATTACAGAAGACGGCTTTCCAACTCCCACTTCGTTTTCTGCCAGAACCTGGATGTGGTAAGTTCTAGCAGGCAATAAATTTCGGATCAGCGTCATTGTCTGTGGACTGGGGATTCTTGATTCTATCAATCGACTTTCGGAGTTGGAACCTGGAATAGACGGATTGAAATACATATATGCAAATCTGGTCACAAAACGCAAAATGCACAAAACATTAACAATCACATTAAAACAAATAAATATATATATTTTCAAAACACAAAAGAAAATACTTAAGAAACAGGCGAAATATGTCTCTGAACATTTTAGGCAAGCAACGTATAACTAAAGATTGACGTGATTGGTAGATAAAGTGATCACAGGGCTTTAAAGACATGTGTAATTATAATTCCCTGTATACATAGACTTTCCACAACATGAAATTAAACCTTAAACATGCTGTTAATTTTATAATAATGAACGTCTACGTTATGGCATAGAACAAGATACCATAATAATACAAATACGTATATATATTATTGCATTACACATTCAATGCACTTAATATCCTGAGGCATCAACTTGCCTGAAAAATTAAGTAACTATTACCATTTGTTATCACTTTCGCAAATGGTTTTATTTAATCAATAGATTTTACGAAGACTGTTCAATAAAAAAGCGAGATTTTTTTTTATATAGACTAATCATATTAGATTGCAAGCAACAAATGTACACCAGTTGTTATAAAAATGTGGACAATCAAACACAACTTCGCATCATAGTCAACTGACAAGTATGGTTCATATTTTCATCCATTGTCCAGTGAGTTTCAGTATTTGTGTTGTGTGAGGTTACGAATATACTCGCGTACAACGGCATCGATTGTCTAGAAGTAACAGAACTATGAAAGACACGGAGTATTAGATCGGAAAGACATGCGAAATGGGAAGAATTTGTCTATCGAAACACGTCACTTGCTGTCATTTCTCGAAAAGTAGTGTAGGGCCTAGAATGATCACGTCGTTCGAGAACACCTACTACTACTATCATTCCTAGATGGGAATTTATTCACAAAGAGAATATGGAGGGAAAAATACCATATCTTTCTGAATACCTCACATAATTTTGTTTTCTGAAACAGAAAGGTTGTTTGTAAACCTTTAGTACGAGGTTCGTTTCTTAGTCCCATAACCACTGCAACGAGAAAAGGATTTCTACTGTTGTGAATTTTTGATAAAATGATTGCCATGTATCATTTTGTACGATTGTAATAAAAATTGGACTGAAATTTATGGACCTTTATAATAAAGTCCCAGATACTAATAATTAATCCAAAATTTCCGTTTTCATTATTAACATAAAAAAGGTGCATGTTATGTTTGGAAGGTTTGTATTCATGTGCTTAAGAACCATACATAACAGTCTCGATTAAAGGATTACACTCGAGTTAGGGGTGTAAAATGTTTTCCTTAATTAAAAAAATGGTTTGTGTAAAATGAAATTGAATACAAAAAAAGATACTTCACAATTTACATGAAAATATTACCATCTTGTGAAGCAAAGGGAAATTTCTGAGGAAATTTCATCCGTTGCTTCTGTGAAT